>NC_000067.6:114327103-114389603 GCF_000001635.26 Mus musculus
ATATTTTTAAAGAGTAAAACAAACTCATAGCTAAAACAATCATCAGGAGACACTAGATCTTTATTTGATCATGGGTGTACATGTGTATCTGTGGGTCCATATTGAGGAACCCTATTATTAAGGTTGCATTTCGGCATTTCCAGATGGCTCTATGAGCTTGGTACAAAATGGAAAATTTCCACTCTCAGCACGATTTTTTTGTACGTGCTTGACTTTGTCTGAAGAATGTCCCTGAACACAGATAACCAATTAGCTCTTTCCATCTGTACCCACTAAAAACCCCTTTGTATACTATTACTGGAAAAATAAAATAGAGCTGTCTCACTGCAGCTATCTTTGGAAGTCCTTCCATCATACTCAAGGCCATCTGAATGCTGCTAGCTAACCCTTCTGCTCCCTTTGCCCTGTATAGTAGTAGCCAACTGCCCTTGAGAAGGGAGATCCACAGGTTCCATGTGCATGTGTTTGTATTCATATGGAGACCAGATGCCCATGTCTTGGTGTTTTTAGAATTATTCGCCAGTTATTGTTTCAAAAGATCTGTCATTGAACCTGGTGCTCACCAATGTTGCTTCACTGGATCGGAACTATAAGAACACTCTTGTCTCCACTGGAATTGCAAGTGCATGATACTATGCCTGGCTGACTAGGCTGTTGGTTTTTGTTGTTGTTTGTATGTTTGTTTTATTATGTCTTCTAGGAGACAAACACAGGTTCTTATGCTTGAGCAGGAAGAACTTAATTGACTGTACCATCCTCCAGCCCTAATTTATATTTACATCCACATCTTCAAAATAATTGACCCCTAGTTCTTAAAATCCTTTCTGACCTGGTCCATGTTAACATCCTCCTACTTCTCAGAACCTGTACTTTCAGGCCATACAAGAATAAGAACAACCACAAGTTGATTATATAGCCCCAAGCAAGTCACTTTAATTATTTTAAGAATATTTATTTATCTACATATTTACTTATTTATTTACATATTTATTTAGTGTGTATATGTGCATTTACATGCAATTGCATACATTGTGTGCATGCATACAGACCCTTGCACATGAATGGAGCTCAGACTAACTTGCATTAGTCTGGCTCCCCATCCACCAAATGTGTCCTGGAGTTCCACCTCATTTTGTCAGACTTGGTGGCAAGCGCTTTTATGTGCTAAGCAATCTTGCAAGCCACTATTTTACCTTGCTGTGTTACATTCACAAAATTAAAATTGGATGCAGAGTTACACCTAAAGCTCAGACCTAAACTGTAAAAACTATTTACTAAGAAAAAGAAGAGGAGGAACTGCAGTAAGAGGTTGCACAGAGTTTAGCATCTTGGTTCAAAGGCAAATGCACTCAGGTAAAATCATTTTTAATTTCCATATTTTCCTCTTCAGTGAGGTTATGATACTCCATAGTAAGTGAGGTTTTAATTTTCAGAAAGAAAGAAGGAAATCTTTCTTTAAGAAGTGGCACCTGTCCAATACCTTCCTGTTATTGTTGCCTGGACTCCAATGACTAGGAAACCATCTCCACTTTCCTGCTTTTTGCATTTCAATATGTCATTTACTATCCGTGGGGCCTATTGCTTTAAGCCACCATGAAAACATGCTTTCTGACTACATTTCATCACCAAAAAGTAGAACCATAGGAGTGTCACATACTCATATTCATTTTCCTCCCTTTCAACAATCAAGTACGCCTAGTCAGTGTTCACTGTAGAAGTGAGGATTTGGTCTGTGTCATGAAAGTCTTAATGAAAAAATTAGACATATAACACAGTCCAGAGGAGCAAATGATCTTGGTCTCATTGCTTGGGAAAACAGTTGATATTCCTCTCTTTTGGTTATACCACTGACTATCATTGCGGCTTTGTCTCTTTCTTTCTGTGTTCACCTTTATCATGGGGTCCCCTCGTACTTTGAGCAGCAGATTTTTAAAAACTATTGATATCAATTACCTTTCTTTATTTACTGTTCTATGCATCTCTATATGTGTGTATATATATATACATGCATTCATCATTCTACATACCTCTTTAAATATCACTTCTATAATTTATCTTCTTTCAATCTATCTATCTATCTATCTATCTATCTATCTATCTATCTATCTATCTATTTATCAACTATCTATGTATGATCTGTGTATCTAATCTATTGATCATATATCTATAATCAGTTATATCTATAGTTAACTTTGTCTCAGTTTCTCATATCTCTCTTATTCCATTTATCTATATGAAATATATTCTTATCCATATTATTCACTGTCTATGCCTAAGCTTTGAGGCTTTTGTTCTGTAGATATAGAGTGAAAAGAGAAAAGATTACTGAGTTATGAATCTCCTGATTTGAGCCAGAGCATGAAAATCAATGACAACTTCAAACAAAAGCCTCAACATGCCTTGTGAACTGATATCACCTAATACTATTTAATTTAGTGCAACAGGAGAGGAACGAGGACCTTCGTAGAGTACAGATCCTCATTACTCCTCTTCTCTTCTCTTCTGTAACTCTAGGCTTATTGCTTCCTCAGATTTTTTATACATTTGTTCTTACTTGGAATATAAGTGGTATATTAGCAACTAACTGACATGCCACCTTGAAGGCTAAATGGATTTTCCTCTGGAAAGGCAAATAAAGTTGCCAGGTATCTGTCATGCTCTGTAGTAATGATTCATATTTATTAGTCATATTCAAAATCTAACTTCAGAACTCAGCTCTCATTGTCAGATTGAGAATGTAGCAATCTCTTTTACATAATAAGAGGTTCCAGCATTTATTAGGGCCAGGGCAGGTGACAAACAAGATGATAGGTTGCAGGTGTTATAAGTAATAGTGTCTTTGAATTCCTCAGTAAAATCATAGAAGGTCTTAGATCCATTTCTGACTTTATAATGTCTGATTGTATTAATGGCATATTCTTGCTAAAAAGAATCTTGTTTTATCATTGTTCTGGATCCCTGATTTTTCATTTTCCTCATTTTAAGATGTATAAGTTGTTTCTCTTGTTGTCAAGATAAAATACCTAAAGAAGTAAACTTAAAGCAGGAATGAACTTTATTTTGGTACCAAATCTGAAGGTACTGTCTACTGTGGGTGGAGACATTGTGGCAGAAGGAGAGTGAAATGTATTTGTATTTACATAGTTTCCTCAGTTAATAAGCAGAAAAGTGAATGCTATTGACCAGAAGACTGTTTTTTTTTATTTAGGCTGAGTCTTCCCACTTTAGGATGAAACTCACTTTGGGATTTCCCATCTCATGGAGGAGGATCTAGAAATTTCTATTAATGGATGTTTATTTCCAAGTAGACTCTAAATCTCATCAAGTTAATAATCAAGACTACCCATCATACAAAGCCAGAGACAAGGTGGACATATGAATCTATACAGAACCTTGTTGAATTTAGTTAATTCAGGAGCAGGTTTACATTGCCCTTTAAATAGATAACACTGTTATTAGAAGAAGTATACCATCTGTTGGCCAAATGTGCTTGCAGGACTCAGCCCCAGCTACATTCATTTTCGATGAAATGAAGCCTCCCTAGGACATAGTTTGCCACAAAGCTCTGTTTCTAGCCAAGTGGCCAGGCTGCCTGAATAGAAGCAGATGCAGTGTTCTTGGCCTAGAAGCATCATTAGAAACACCTCCAGGTTGCCTGGGAGGATGCATCTGTTGGCTTTGTTGGGCCAAATTTAACACATGGGCCTGTTAGCCATATTAATGACTGTCCTCGAATGGGCTCTGCCAAATGTCATTTCTATTCAGGAGTCTTTCAACTCACTATGTGTGGCAAGGGTGATTGGGATAATTGTGTGATATGCTCTTGATTGTTAAATTTACACGTGGTGTGGGCATATGTGGTGTTTAGCTCACATCCACTGGATTGAAATCTACTTATATATCTATAATTTTGTTTTTAATCATTTATGATACTATCACCTATCCATATCTATCCATTTATCGATATATATGATCGGTTATGTTTCTATCAATATATGTATATACTATCTATCTATCTGTCTGTCTATCTATCTATCTATCTATCTATCTATCTATCTATCTATCTATCTATCTGTGTTTGTCTGTCTGTATGTATGTCTTAGTTAGGGTTTCCATTACTATGAAGATACTGCATGACAAAAGGGAGTCTTATAAAGGCAAACATTTAATTGAACTTGGTTTTCAGTATTAGAGGTTTAGTCCATTATTATGATGCCAATGTCCAGGCAGACGTGATATTAGAGAAGGAGCTGAGTGTTCTTCATCTTGATCTGAAGGCTTTCAGCAGAAGGTTTGAATCACACTGGCCAGACTTATGCACATATATGAGACCTCAAAGCCCACCTCAACAGTGACACATTTCTGCTAACAAGGCTACAGGTCTGCCCAAAGGCTACAACTCCTAATAGTGTCACTGGCCATTCAAACTACCACAGCATCAATCTGTCTATAAATCACTATATACTATTTACCAATATATCATCTATATGTCATCTACCTGTCTCTCATCTATCTATCAATTTTCATCCAGTCCACAGCTGACAAAGGCTTACAGTTTGTTTTCTATATGCCTGGCCTTTGCCTAACCTGGTTTTGGACCACTATATAAAACAACTTGTAGCAGAATATTTTCCCAATTAATTGACTGGGTCATAAAGACAACAAGTAGTTAATCAGTGGGTGAGGAGGAGACAGGCCTTCCTGGGTCCAAGAGAGGAAGAGGAAACATCGGAGGAGGGCACTCATTTTGAAAGACAAGGTGGGAGAGAAAGGAAACATCATGTAGACCAATATCTGCTAGATATGGTGGTGGAATCCATCAGAATATACAACTGGAAGATTTTAACATTGAAGAGTTTAGGGAGATTTCTAACATAGAGTAGTTTTGGACAATAAATTCAGAACTAAGCGGTTGTATTATTTGTTGATTCTGAGCTAAGATTGTCTGGTGTTTTCCATTTGTGGCAACTCAGGTGGGTCAGAGAGAAAGAACATAGCTGAGGTAGAATTTGGTCAGGCTTTATAACAGGAAGATTGGGTAATGACTGAGCTCCAAGAGAAAGATAACCGCAGCAGAGTGCTGGCTGCTGAGAGCATCTTGTAGGGACCAAGAGACCTCTACTGGATCTCTACAGAGGAAGAGCCAGCATTGGTAGGAGGGGCATTGGCTAGGAGAAATATGCAGTCTTAGGCTATGTACCAGGCTGGGAACAGACCAAGACCAATGGCTGGTGCCTAGCCAGTAATAGCATAGATTGTGGATTGTTTTGTTTTGTTTTTTTTTTTATTACATATTTTCCTCAATTACATTTCCAATGCAATCCCAAAAGTCCAACACACCCTCCCCCCCCCCCACTCCCCTACCCACCCATTCCCATTTTTTGGCCCTGGCATTCCCCTTTACTGGGGCATATAAAGTTTGCCTGACCAATGGGCCTCTCTTTCCATTGATGGCCGACTAGGCCATCTTTTGATACATATTCAGCTAGAGTCAAGAGCTCTGGGGTACTAGTTCATAATGTTGTTCCACCGATAGGGTTACAGATCTCTTTAGCTCCTTGGATACTTTCTCTAGCTCCTCCATTGTGATCCATCCAATAGTTGACTGTGAGCATCCACTTCTGTGTTTGCTAGGGCCCGGCCTAGTCTCACAAGAGACAGCTATATCAGGGTCCTTTTAGCAAAATCTTGTTAGTGTATGCAATGGTGTCAGCGTTTGGAAGCTGATTATGGGGTGGATCCCTGGATATGACAGTCTCTACATGGTCCATCCTTTTGTCTCAGCTCCAAACTTTGTCTCTGTAACTCCTTCCATGGGTGATTGTTTCCAATTCTAAGAAGGAGCAAAGTGTCCACACTTTGGTCTTTGTTCTTCTTCAGTTTCATGTGTTTTGCATCTTGTACCTTATATCTCGCTATACTAAGTTTCTTACTGTACACTATAACAACTTACTCAAGTACAGTGATTTAACAGCACGGTGTAGCATATAGATACTATAGAGAGTGTTGAATATCTGTCTTGACTTGTTGAAGTATCCCTCCCTGGAACAGGAAAAGCTGCCTGAGAAAACTGGCAATAAAGATAATTTGAAAAGTTGAGGTACTTCAAAGTGGTAGAGGAGTAACAGGATGCCCTGCTGTACTTGGGGCTCATTTAATAGATCCACATTCAAGTTTTGCTGGGAACTTCAGAGATGCAATAGCAATAAATTATCATCTGAGCTTTCTGGTGATGCTGTGCCTTTGTACACATGCTCTTGTAAGTATCCCTGATAAGTCCATTAGTTCATTAACCCAGACTCTGTTAGAATAGGCTGTACTCTATCTACAATGCCTAATCAGACATTTGTTCATATCTTCCCAGGAAAAGTCAGGCAACAGATTAAAGACATTCATATCCTGTCAGTAGAGTTGTGTGATGAACACAAATAGTTGTGTGATAGTTTACAGATGAGAATTAATTGCAATAACTAAGGCCTTTTTGGATTTAATGCTTTAATGTTAATAACCCACCAACCATCCAGCAGGATATGTGTACAGCTGCTCTTGGAACCTGCTTTTTGGTTGTGTACCTTTCAGAATATCTACTATATCAATCTGAGTATAAACTATGTATTTTCCAAACATGTTAATGTTTGAAGGTTATGGTGTTATTTAGGCTATTGCTTCATGCTGAGTTCTGATCCTTGTCTTCCATCTTGCATGGCAGAACTAAAATTTCCTCCCCATTTGAAATGATAGATGATGATGTACCACACCACACTTTTCATTCCCAATCGTCCTCCCATCCATACTTAATTTACAAAATGAAAAGTTACATTTTTCATCTGCGGGTGAGAGGATTTATTTATTTGATGAGTTGTTACAATTTTTTATAATGGTGATATACTATGTGAAAAAAAAAGACACATGATAAATTATAGTAACATCACTTGTCATTTGTGTAGTGATGGCCTCTGAATTGTGAATGCTGTGTGAACTAATGAATCTGAATGCACTGTGACAAATTGGACAATCAAAACCTATAATAAATTCTATTTTTTCTGTCTGACAGATTTGTTTATTCATTTTTTCTGTGTTACTCCTACTTATCAAATTTGACTTGTACCGAAGGAAGAGGTAGGAAAAGAGAATAAGTCAAATCATGTTCTGAAAGCTGGATGACTATAGCCATGGTGGGATCATGGGGTGTCTTTGCTAATACCAAGGAAGGACAGGAGTATTAAAGCTGATAGTGAGGTAGCAGCAGGTCTTCAGTAGGCATGGTTCATTTTTCTTCTTATTTCAGAGGGAAGATAGCTGTGGGAGGAGGTCAACATGAAGGTGGGTTTCAAAATGCTTATTGAGCAGTCTATACGATTTCAGCTGGGTTAATGATTTCAGCCGGGTTAATAATATTTGTAATGGTTTGAATGTGTTTGTCACAGGAGTTGTCACTATTACTAGTTATGTCCTTGTTAGAATAGATGTATAACTGTGATTGTGGGGTTTTGTATCTTTGTCCCAGATTCTTGGAATCCAGTCTTCTCCTAGTGGCCTTCAGATGAAGTTGTGGAATTCTCCACTCCTCATGCGTCATGTCACCTTGATTGCTCACATTCTCCCATCTTGAGGATACTGAACTGAACTTCTGAACCTGCAAGATATTCCCAATTAAATGCTGCTCTTATACAAATTACCTTGATCATGATGTCTGTTCTCAGTTGTAAAACCCTAATTTTGACAGAAGTTGGTACCAAGAACTAGGATATTGCTGTGATTGTCCTGACTATGTCTTTGTTTAGAAAAATATGGATTCTGATATTTTGGATTTAGAAAGCAGTGCAGTATTTTAAGTGGGGTTTTATGGGTTATCTTAGTAAGGCAGTAAAAGTCTTAATTGTTGAGAGTGATTTGAACTCTGGAGACCTGGCCCCCCAAAAAAATTTCAGTGGAAAAGAATTTTAGTATTTAGCATAGAAACAGTTTTTACAGTGAAGAATGTGGTTGTGTTTGACCATTGTAAGAAGAGTCTGAATGATGCTAAAGTGCATAGATTTAGAATAACTGCTTTGAAAAGGGAAATCTCAAAACAGCAAGGTATAAATTCTGCTATATAGTTACCAAATCTTATTCTTATGAAGAGAATTTTAAAGAAAAAGAACAAACAGGGAAAAGAAAAATACAAAATATGTGGTTAAAATATGTGGCTAAATGGTCCTCAGGAAGTAGAATAGAGCTGAATCCTATTATCTAGGGGATAACAGATTACGGGATTTTAGGGAAAGATTTCTCACAGCTAAGATAAGATCCAGGCATGGTGGTATACCCCTTTAATACCTGGAGATAGAGCTATGCAGATCTATGTGTGCAAGGTCAATCTACAAAACAAATTTCAGGATAACTATGCCTAGGCAGTGAGGGAGTTGGAAAACAGAAAGTTGGTAATAGAATAAGGGGCCATGTTCCAGCCATAGCAAGTTAGAGAACTTGTCAGCTTTGGCCAGGTGGTTCTATGACTGTAGAGTATAAAATAGAAGTGACTATTGAGACAATTTTTGCTGGCTATCTGGAGCTAAGAAATTAGTAATGATTAAGAAGAGTCCAGCATTACTGAGATAAAATTTGGGCATCACTTTCTGAGAGCACAAAGAATTTGTGTTCCAAAGATAGCCAATATTATACCTCATGCTGAAGCTGCACTTGGTAATACATAAGAATCACCCAGATAGTACTGGTTTGAATAGATGAAGGATTCATAGAGAGCAGTTGAGGTTTGGTGCTATAAGAGGCCAGGGAAGGCCATTGGTGAAGGTGCAGCATTGGTTACAGTTGACAGCCCAGGAATGAAATGGGTCATGCAAATATGATGAGGTCTGGCACCATAAAGAGACCCTATGAGAGGCTATTGGTGAATTCTAATTGCAGTATAAAATGTCAGATTACTGGAGATGCCAGTACCATGAAATCTTCATCAAGAACAGCAATGGTAATGGAGTAGAGCCAATAAAACCCTAGAGTGCCACAGAAGGCAGAACCGAAAAAGGGAAGCAAGCTCTTTGGAAAAACCCATAAGATCCTATATGGATTCCAGGCATTGGAAACAGAAGCTGTGAGGTTGGGATTGACTTGGAGACCTCAAAATGATAAAGGTGCCAGAGTTGTGGGATACCTTCTAAAAAAAGCTGCTTATAGGGACTGGAACCAAGCCAGGGGAATTAAGTTTGTTGCAGTTAACAAAGATGAAAAAGGAGTTGGAGATTCGAAGATTGCTTTGCCATCTGACATGGAGATGCAGAGTTTTGAGCATGCCCAGCTGATTTGTTGTCTTGTTTGGGAGGATTAGTTTTAAGTGATAAGAGGAATCTCAGAAGAGACTTTTTGTACTTTGGCCTTCTAACATTATTGAGACTGTTATAGAGTATGGGACTTTTGAAGTTGGAGTATGTGTTTCAGCATTATGGTATGGCTAAGTACGGCCCCAGTTACTCATATGTTTTAAAAGGCCTATGGGGGCCATGGAATGGAATATAGTGGAATATATGCATGGCCCAGGGAGTTGTGGTCTTGGATTAGGTGAGTCACTGTGGGTATAGACTTTAAGACACTTCTTCGAGCTGACTGAAAGCCAGTCTTCTCTTAGTGGCCTACAGATGAGATGTAGAAGTCTCAGTTTTTCCTACAACATGCCTGCCTGAACACTGCCATATTCCCGCCTTGTTGATAATGGTCTGAAACTCCAAACCTGTAAGCCAGCCTCAATTAATGTTTATCTTTATAATAGTTGGCTTGGTTGTGGTATCTGTTCACAGCAGTAAAACCCTAAGACACGATTATTTAAGGTAACTGACAGCTGTGTGTGTGTGTTTGTGTGTTGTGTGTGTGTGTGTGTGTGTGTGTGTAAACAAAATGTACTGATAGGTCAAATTTATTCATTAAAATATTAAAATAAGTAAAATACTAGGAATGATAGTCAACATAATTGTTTCTAGGTTGCAATGATAGACAGTTTAACTCACTATGTCATGCATGTACTTTTATAAATAGAGTTGGGAAGATTGGTAAAAAAGGGAAAGATTTTCATGCATAAACATAAGGATCTGAGCTAAGAACCCTAAGCTTTTATATAGAATCTGGGAACCACAGTTCATACACAAGTAACTCAGGCCTGGGTGCAACAGTCAGAAGTGGATCCCTGGAACTTGTTGGCTAACCCTCTAGCCAAATGAGTGATCTCAAGCTGTGCTGATAGAGTAGATGGTTTTAAGCAGGAATATACCCAATCCTGACATACCTATGTCTTTGAATGTAAGCCTGAATACACATACACACACACACACACACACACACACACACACACACACACTAAGTAAATGAATAAATGTAATAAATATTTTAAAATAAATCATCTGCTGATGCATATCAGAAACATCAAGGAAAAGCCCAAGGAATAGTTCTGTCTAATTACTTCTCTATTATACTCTTAATTGATCATCTATTTTTTTAAGAAATTGGGCACAGAGGTCTGTATTTCATTTAGTTAATGGTTATTCCCTATGGCTTTCTGACGTTGTTGTGAAAACCTTTTGAGATTTCACAGAATAGCTGAGTTCAAAATAGAAAGGATTTGCTACTGGAAGTAGACTAATCTAAGAGTTGGTCATTGAAATGAGATCACATATCTTGGAACCAAATGTAGCTATGAAAAGTTCAAAGAGGGGAACTGGAAAAACAAATATATTCTTTTTTTTTTCCAAAACCATTTTTATTAGATATTTTCTTCATTTACATTTCTTTTTTTTTATTAGGTATTTTCCTCATTTACATTTCCAATGCTATCCCAAAAGTCCCCAATACCCACCCCGCAATCCCCTACCCACTCACTCCCCCTTTTTGGCCCTGGTGTTCCCCTGTACTGGGGCATATAAAGTTTGCAAGTCTAAGGGGCCTCTCTTTACAGTGATGGCTGACTAGGCCATCTTTTGATACATATGCAGCTAGAGAAAAGAGTAATGCTATTCCAAAAGTCCCCTATACCCTCTGTCCCACCCCTGCTCCCTAACCCACACACTCCTGCTTCCTGGCCCTGGTATTCCCCTGTACTGGGGCATATAATCTTGCAAGATCAAGGGACTCTCCTCCCATTGATGGTCTACTAAGTCATCCTCTGCTACATATACAACTAGAGACATAAGCTTTGGGGGGGGGATACTGGTTAGTCATATTGTTGTTCTTCCTATAGGGTTGAAGACCCCTTTAGCTCTTTGGGTACTTAACACACATGATATGCATTCACTGATGAGTGGATATTAGGCTAGAAACTAAGAATACCCAAGGTATTATTTGCAAAACACATGAAACTCAAGAAGAAAGAAGAACAAAGTGTGGATACTTCGTTCCTTCTTAGAACAAATATATTCTTAAGTTAAGAAACAAATCAACACCTTCTAGTGGGTGTCAGCACTCGGCAGACGGTCCCATGGTAACCAGAGGATTCTCTACCCCACAGGTGCACTAGCATGACCAGGATCTTCGGATCACTGGTGAGTGGGAAAAAAACAAACAAACAAACAAAAAAAAAAACAAAAAAACATCTGTTCCTTATATCTTGGGCATTCTAAGTTTCTGGGCTAATATCCACTTATCAGTGAGTACATATCATGTGAGTTCTTTTGTGATTGGGTTACCTCACTCAGGATGATGCCCTCCAGGTCCAACCATTTGCCTAGGAATTTCATAAATTCATTTTTTAATAGCTGAGTAGTACTCCATTGTGTAAATGTACCACATTTTCTGTATCCATTCCTCTGTTGAGAGGCATCTGGATTATTTCCAGCTTCTGGCTATTATAAATAAGGCTGCTATGAACATAGTGGAGTATGTGTCCTTCTTACAAGTTGGAACATCTTCTGGATAAATGCCCAGGAGGGGTATTGTGGGATCCTCTGGTAGTACTATGTCCAATTTTCTGAGGAACCACCAGTGATTTCCAGAGTTGTAGTACAAGCTTGAAATTCCACCAACAATGGAGGAGTGTTCCTCTTTCTCCACATCCTTATCAGCACCTGCTGTCACCTGAATTTTTGATCTTAGCCATTCTGACTGGAGTGAAGTAGAATCTCAGGGTTGTTTTGATTTTCATTTCCCTGATAATTAAGGATGCTGAAGACTTTTTTCAGGTGCTTCTCAGCCATTCGGTATTCCTCAGGTGAGAATTCTTTGTTTAGCTTTGAGCCCCATATTTTAATGGGGTTATTTGATTTTCTGGAGTCTACCTTCTTGAGTTCTTTATATATATTGGATATTAGTCCCCTATCTTATTTAGGATAGGTAAAGATCCTTTCCCAATCTGTTGGTGGCCTTTTTGTCTTATTGACAGTGTCTTTTGCTTTACAGAAGCTTTGCAATTTAATGAGGTCCCATTTGTTGATTCTCGATCTTACAGCACAAGCCATTGCTGTTCTATTCAGGAAAAATTCCCCTGTGCCCATATCTTTGAGGCTTTTCCCCACTTTCTCCTCTATAAGTTTCAGTGTCTCTGGTTTTATATGTAGTTCATTTGCAAAACACATGAAACTCAAGAAGAACAAAGACCAAAGTTTGGACACTTTGCCCCTTCTTAGAATTGGAAACAAAACACCCATGGAAGAAGTTACAGAGGCAAAGTTTGGAGCTGAGATGAAAGGATGTACCATCTAGAGACTGCCATACCCCGGGATCTATCACATAATCAGCCTCCAAATGCTGACACCAATACATACACTAGCAAGATGTTGCTGAAAGGACCCTGATATAGCTGTCTCTTGTGAGACTATGCCAGGGCCTAGCAAGCACAGAAGTGGACGCTCACACTCAGCTATTGGATGGATCACAGGGCCTCCAATGGAGGAGCTAGAGAAAGTACCCAAGGAGCTAAAGGGGTCTGCAACCCTATAGGTGGAACAAAAAAATGAAGTAACCAGTACCCTCACCCCCCACCCAGGGCTCGTGTCTCTAGCTGCATATGTATCAGAAGATGGCCGACTAGGACTAGTAGGCCATCAGTGGAAAGAGAGGCCCACTGGTCTTGCAAACTTTAGATGCCTCAGTACAGGGGAATGCCAGGGCCAAGAATTAGGAGTGGGTGGGGAGGGGAAGGGGGTATGGGTGACTTTTGGGGTAGCATTGGAAAGGTAATTGAAGAAAATATCTAATTAACCTAAAATTTAAAAAACAAAAAACAAAACAAAACAAAAAAACACCTGTTCCAATAGAACAGGGAGTGCCTAGGGCCAGCAGAAGCAGGGACAGGGGATCTCTGTCCAAGTAGTGGCTCCAGTTCCTTCCAATCTGTGGTGGTCTACCTTGGTTTATAATTGAACTGATAGCCCCATAGTCCCCAGAAGTCTTATGACTTCTAGGTGCTTAAACATGCCCAGGATCTTAGGATCCCAGGAACCCAGGAAATTGGTCACATCAGAATCTCATGGTCTCAGAGGAAGCTTGACTGCCAAGAACTCGGACACACCCAGAATCTCAGTATTACAGGATCCTAGAATCACAGAAACACAAAGAATGCTGGACTCTGTGAAGTTCTGACTCAATTGGGATTTCAGGAAGGACAGCATCTAATATGATATATCGAGGGCAGGGAGCAATTGAGATAATCAGAGGGCAGGAGGCAAACTTAAAAACAGAAGCAAGAGAAACCAAGGTTACTTGGCATCATCAGAACTCAACTCTCCCACAAAAGCAAGCCCTGCATACATCATCACACCTAAAAAGCAAGATATGGCTCTAAAGTTACTTCTCCTGATGATGATAGAGGATGATAAGAAGGACATAAATAACTCCCTTAGAGAATTACAGGAGGGCACAGGTAAACAGGTAGAAGACTTTAAAGAGGAATCACAAAAAATTGCCTTGAAGAATTACAGTAAAACATATCCAAACAGGTGAAAGTATTGAACAAAACCAACCAGGATCTAAAAATGGAAGTAGAAACAATAAAGAAATCACAAAGGAAGACAACTCTGACATAGAAAACCTAGGAAATAAGTCAGGAGCCATAGATGCAAGCATAAACAACAGAATACAACAGATAGAAGAGAGAATCTCTGTTACAGAAGATACCATAGAAAACAATGAGACAACAACCAAAGAAAATGTGAAATGCAAAAAAATACTAACCCAAAACATCCAGGAAATCCAGGACACAATGAGAAGGGCAAGCCTAAGGATAATAGGTATAGATGAGAAGGAAGATTTCCACATTAAAGGGCCAGTAAATATTTTCAACAAAATTATCGAAGAAGACATTCCCAAACTAAAGAGATGTCCATGAACATACAAGAAGCCTACAGAACTCCAAATTGTTTGGACCAGAACAGAAATTCCTCCTGTCACATAATAATCAAAACACCAAATACACAAAACAAAGAAAGAATATTAAAATCAGTAAGGGAAAAATGTCAAGTAACATATGAAGGCAGACCTATCAGAATTACATCTGAATTCTCCCCAGGGACTACGAAAGCCAGAAGATCCTGTGCAGATGTCGTACACACCCTAAGAGAACACAAATGCCAGGTCAGGCTACTCTACACAGCAGAACTCACAATTACCTTAGATGGAGAAACCAAGGTGTTCCATGATAAAAACAAATTTACACAATATCTTTGCACAAATCCAGCCCTTCAAATAATAATGAAAAGAAAATTCCAATACAAGGAGGGAAATTACCCTCTACAAAAAGCAAGGAAGTAATCTAAAAGATAACAACATGAAAAAAAAAAACCCTCTAACAATAAAAGTAACAGTAAGCAAAAATGACTTTTCCTTAATATCTGTTAATATCAATGGACTCAATTCCCCCATAAAAATGCATAGACTAATGGACCAGTTAAGGAAATAGGACCAAACATTTTGCTGCATATAGGAAACCCATCTCAGTGACAAAGACAGACACTACCTTAGAGTAAACGGCTGGAAAACCATTTTTCAAGTAAATGATCCAAATAAACAAGCAGGAGTAGCCATTCTAATATCGAAGAAAATTGACTTTTAACCTAAAGTTATCAAAAATATAAGGAGGGACAATTCATATTCATCAAAGGTAAAATTTAACCAAGATGAACTTTCAGTTCTGAACATCTATGCTCCAAATGCAAGGGAATTCACATTGATTAAAGAAACCTTAGTAAAGCTCAAAGCATACATTGCACCACAAACAATAATAGTGGGAAATTCAACACCCCACTCTCATCAATGGACAGATCCTGGAAAAAGAAACTAAACAGAGACACAGTGAAACAGAAGCTATGAAAGGAATGGATTTAACAGATATCTACAGAACATTTTATCCTAAAACAAAAGGATATACCTTCTTTTCAGTATCTTATGATACATTCTCCAAAACTGACCATACAATAGGTTAAAAAAAAAAAAGGGGCCTCATCAGATACAAAAAAATATTGAAATAATCCCATTCATCCTATCAGATCACCAGGGACTAAGTCTGATCCTCAATAACAACATAAATAATACAAAGCACACACAGACTTGGAAGCTGAACACTACTCAATAATAACATGGTCAAGAAGAAAATAAAGAAAGAAATTAAGGAGTTATTATAGTTTAATGAAAATGAAGCCACACATTATACAAACTTATAGGACACAAGGAAAGCAGTACTAAGAAGAAAACTCTTAGCTCTGAGTGCCTCCAAAAAGAAACTGTGGTAAGTATACACTAGCAGCGTGACAGCACACCTAAAAGCTCTGGAAAAAAGGAAGAAAATTAACCCAAGAAGGGAAGAAGGTAGGAAATAATCAAACTCAGGGCTGAAATCAACCAAATAGAAACAAAAAATACTATACAAAGAATCAACCAAACTAGGAGCTGGTTCTTTGAAAAAAATCAACAAGATAGATAAACCCTTAACAAAACTAACTAGAGGGAACATGGACAGTATCCTAATTTAAAAAATCAAAAATGAAAAGGGAGACATAACAACAGAAACTGAGGAAATCAAAAAAAAAAAATCATCACATCCTACTACAAAAGCCTCTACCCAACAAAACTGGAAAACCTAGATGAAATGGACAATTTTCTGGAAAGATACCAGGCACCAAATTTAAATCAGGATCAGATAAAAAATCTAAACATTCCCATGTCGCCTAAAGAAACAGAAACAATCATTAATAGTGTCACAACCAAAAAAAAAAAAGAAAAAAAAAAAGAAAAAAAAGCCCAAGACCTGATGGGTTTAGTGCAGACTTCTATCAGACCTTCAAAGAGGACATAATTCCAATACTCCTCAAACTATTCCACGAAATGGAAACAGAAGGTAATCTACACAATTCATTCTATGAATCCACAATTATTCTGATACCTAAACCACACAAAGACCCAACAAAGAAAGAAACCTTCAGACCTATTTCCCTTATGAATATCGTTATAAAAATACTCAATAAAATTCATGCAAACCAAATCCAAGAACCCATCAAAATAATCCTAAATCATGATCAAGTATGCTTCATTCTAGGGATGCACCTTTGGTTCAATATATGGAAATCCATCAGTGTAATGTGTTAGTTATATATACAACCTCAAAGACAAAAATCATGATCATCCCCTTAGAGGCTGAGAAAGCATTTGACAAAATCCAACACCCATTCATGATAAAGGTCTTGGAAAGATCAGGAATTCAAGGCCCATACCTAAACATAATAAAAGCAATCTACAGCAAACCAGTAGCCAACATCAAAGTACATGGAGAGAAGGTGGAAGCAATTCCACTAAATCAGGGACTAGACAAAGTTTCCCAATCTCTCTCTACCTATTCAATATAGTACTTGAAGTCCTAGCCAGAGAAAATAGAGAACAAGAGGAGATGAAAGGAATACAAATTGGAAAGGAAGAAGTCAAAGTGTCAGTATTTGCAGATGATATGATTGCATATATAAGTGACCCCAAAAATTCCACTGGAGAACTCCTAAACCAGATAAAAAACTTCAGTGAAGTAGCTGTATACAAATTAATTCAAATAAATCAGTGGCATTTCTCTGCACAAAGAATAAACAGGCTAAGAAAAATTTAAGGAAAAAGCCATAAAAATTGTCACAAATATTATAAAATACTGTGGTGCGACTCTAACTCAGCAAGTGAATAATCTGCATGATAAGAACTTCATGTCTCTGAAGAAAGAAATTGAAGAAGATCTCACAAGATGGAAAGATCTTCCATGCTCATGTATTGGCAGGATTAATATAGTAAAAATGACTATTTTGCTGAAAGCAATCTACGGATTCAATGTAATCCCCATCATAATTTCAACTCAATTCTTACAAAGAGTTTGGAAGGATAATTTGCAAATTCATCTGGAATAACAAAAAACCTAGGATAACAAAAACTATTATTACTATTAAAAAAAAAAAAACCCTCTGGTGGAATGCCCATCCCTGACCTTTACCTGTACTACAGAACCATTGTGATAAAAACTGCATGGTACTGGTACAGGGACAGACAGGTAGATCAATGGAATAGAATTGAAGACCCAGAAATGAACTCACACACCTATGGTCACTTGATCTTTGACAAGGGAGTTTAAACCATCCAGTGGAAAAAATACAGCATTTTCAACAAATGGTGTTGGCTCAAATGGGGGCTAGCATGTATAAGAATGCAAATTCATCCATTTTTATCTCCTTGTACAAAGCTAAATTCTAAGTGGATCAAGGAACTTCACATAAAACCAGACACACTTAAACTTATAGAGGAGAAAGTGGGGAAGAGCCTTGAATATATGGGCAAAGTGGGAAAATTCCTGAAGAGAACAGCAATTTTTGTGCTGTAAGATCAAGAATCGACAAATGGAACATCATAAAATTGCAACAAAGCTTCTGTAAGGCAAAGGACACTGTGTATAAGACAAAACACAACCAACAGTTTGGGAAAAGATCTTTACCAATCCTAAATCTGATAGGGTGATAATATCCAATATATATAAAGGAATCAACAAATTGGACTCCAGAAAACCAAATAACCCTATTAAAAGATGGGATATATATAAAGAATTCTCAACTGAGGAATTCAGAATGGCTGAGAAGCACCTAAAAAATGTTCAACATCCTTAATCATCAGAAAAATACAAATCAAAACAACCCTGGGATTCTACCTTATACCACTCAGAATGGTATGATCAAAACTCAGATGATAGCAGATGCTGGCGAAGATGTGGAGAAAGAGGAACACTCCTTCATTACTGAGGGGATTGCAAGTTGGTAAAACCACTCTGGAAATCAATTTGGCAATTCAGCAGAATGTTGGACGTAGTACTGCCAGAAGATCCAGCAGTACTTCTACAGGGCATATACCCAGTAAATGTTCCAACTTGTAAAAAGGACATCTTCCAGTATGTTCATAGCAGCTGTATTTATAATAGCAAGAAGCTTGAAATGTCCCTCAACAGAGAAATGGATACAGAAAATCTGGTACATTTACACAATGGAGTACTACTCAGCTACTAAAAATAAATGAATTTATGAAACTCTTAGAGAAATGGATGGATCTGCAGGATATCATCATAAGTGAGGTAGTCCAATCACAAAAGAACACATATGATATGAACTCACTGATATGTGGATCTTAGCCCAGAAGCTTAGAATACCCAAGATACAATTTTCAAAACACATGAAACTCAAGAAGGAAGACCAAAGTGTGTATACTTCAATCCTTCTTAGAAGGGGAAACAAAATGTCCATGGAAGGAGTTACAGAGACAAAGTTTGGAGCTGAGACTGAAGGAAGGACCATTCAGAGACTGCCCTACCCGGGGTTCCATCCCATAAACAACCACCACACCAGACACTATTGCAGATGCAAACAAAAGACTGCTGACAGGAGACCAATATAGTTGTATCCTGAAAGGCTTTGCCAGTGTCTGACTAATACAGAAGAAGATGCTCACTTCCATCCATTGGACTGAGCACAGGATCCACAATGAAGGAGCAAGAGAAAGTACCCAAGGAGCTGAAGGGGTTTGCAGCCCCCTAGGAGGAAAAACAATATGAACTAACCAGTACCCCCAGAGCTCCCTTGGACTAAATCACCACTCAAATGAAACACAAGGAGGGACTTGTGGCTCTTGCTGCATATGTAGCAGATGATGACCCAGTTGGTCATCAATGGGAGGAGAGGTCCTTGGTCCTCCTAAGGTTCTATGCCCTAGAATAGGGGAATGCCTGGACCAGGAACCTTGAGTGGGTGGTTTGAGGAGCAGGGTGAGGGGGAGAGTATAGGGGATTTTCAGAGACGAAATTTAAAAAAGGGATAACATTTGAAATGCAAATAAAGGAAATATCTAATAAAAATCAGATAAAAAAAGAACAAAATCAAACATTTAACATGAAGAAAGCTTCAATCTTATGAACTGGTTTGATGTCCGCATGGATAATCTTCACCATCTACTTGGTTTAGTCTGGAATCAGCTGAGAGATGTAGGACTATGGACATTTTTAGGGATGTTTGTCCATCTTTTCCCCATATCTTACAGTCATAGTACTTTCATAGACATAATTTTATTTAACTTATTCACCTTGCATTTTTAAAGAGATTAAATCTCTAGAGAACTAAGTGACTATATAAACTAAAAGATAATTAGTGAATTCATAGCTCAGGAGAAAGAAAATGCAAAGTTAATTCTATGGCAGATTCTATTCAGATCAGGATCTCTGTGTGAGACATGTACTCAGCCCATGACCTTGAGCAAAAAGCTTTCCTGAAGTATAATCCTTTTAGATACCATAAAATTTAAAGTGCAGACACTTGTCAGAGAGTACCAAGTCTCAAGGGAATGTTTCTTTTAAATCTGTCTTGTTTTACTTATACCTAAGTATCAAAGGAAAAATGTAGTATAACCTGTGGATTAATTTAGTTATATGCTTCAGATAAAACATAGCCTCCAGAAAGAACTGTGGCTGCTAAGACTTATCAAAATGTCAGTATAGTGTCAGTATAGTGACTGCACCTTTTCATCCACTTTCAGCATGAGATCAAAAGAATTTTTTAGAGAGGTTAGGCATGAAATATTCACAGGTTTGCTCCATCCTCGAACTGTGAAACTAGGAATACACAAAGAAAAGTTATTTTAATATGGGAAAGTAGTAACTTACCCAGCAAGACCAAATTAAATATGTGAGACATGCAAAGACTTTTGTCAAGGTGGATGCTGCTGTGATAGGATGTAAAAATGAGCTGCCAAAGGCTCTTAATCCATTCATGGAAGCCAAGATATAGAGAAGATCAGAATAGTGAGAGGTAGGGCTCAGAGAAATAGAGAACAGTGGTTGAGAGTGGGTTGCCACAATTATTAGAATGTGATAAATGACCACTTGTCCTTAAAAATTCTGGTAGCTATCATTTTTGATAATATATGTCGAGGTTTCTTTAGAAAAGTCTTTGTTCATATTGTTCTTTCTAAAACACTGAAAAATATTTACTGAAATATGATCTATAGAATTCTATTTTATTGATTTATATGTTTCTGTATCCCTGTATCTTCATGTCTGCTTTTCTTTCTTTTTGTTCTCTCTCTCTCTCTCTCTCTCTCTCTCTCTCTCTCTCTCTCTCTCTCTCTCTCTCTCTCTCTCTCCCTCTCTCTCTCTCTCTCTCTCTCTCTCTCACACACACACACACACACACACACACTGTATTCCTGTATTCCTCCCTTCCGGTCCCCCTCTCTCCTATTATTTTTGGGAAAACCTTTTGAACTGTGGATTCATGCTTTCACATTTTATAGTTTGCTCTGAAATCAGAATGGCTACTGGAATGTTTGCAGCATGGGGTGTCTTTTCCAACAGTTGGGGTAGGACATGAGAATTGAAGTAATTAGTGGGTTAGCAGAATCTCTTTACTAGGCATATTTTATTTCTCTTGTCACTTCAGAGAAAAAATGATTTGAGAATATTTTAACACAATCTAAATCTATTTTTAGAATTTGTTTAGAAGCTTCTAAACTATACTACAAACTGTGTTTTGACTTTATTTACTTGAGGATATTTGTAATTGCCTATTATAGGTTAATTTTAAAATTTATTAGTTTTTTTGTGAGAGATAATACATAAAATCCTAAATATATTGAGATATTCCTCAATGATATATTGCACTATTTCATACATTTGGAAAAATAATTTCTTATTGAAAGTATTTTTATAAAGTATATTCTAATTAGAATTTCCACTTCTCCAACTCCTCCCATATCCTCCTCTCTTTTCCACCTACCCAGATCTATACCCTTTCTAGCTCTCTCACTAGAAAACAAACAGGGACTAAAGTAATAAATGATAATAATAATAATAATAATAATAATAATAAGAGGCACACTTGGCCCATTCCCCTGTTTGCCAGGCACACAGTAAGCCCAGAAATCAAAAGATCTTCTACATCTTTACCGAGCTCCAGGTTTCAGTCCACATTTTTACATGAATATCCTGGAATTGCCATCAACTCCCTATCTCACAGCTAGGCTTGCTTATAAGGAAACCTTGTGACACCTTGTAGAGAAAATACCTGAGGAATGGTACTACCAGAGAGTTCCTTGAAAGCCAATAAAACAGGCAAACATCTGGCTAAAGGCAAACACAAGTACACAACCAACAAAAGCCAGTGCAAAATGGTAACATCAGAACCTAGCACTACTGCAACAACAAATGCTGGATACCATAACAGACCTAAAGAGCAAGACTATGATCTTCAATCTCATCTTATGAAAAAAGTTATAGTTTTATAATGAAAAAATAAAGAAATCACTTAAAGAAATACAGAAAAATACAATGACACATGTGCAGACCTTAAAAGGGGAAACAAATGAATCTTTTAAAGAAAAAACAGGAAAATGCAAACAAACAGGTAAAGGAAACTAATAAAAATGTTGAAGACTGAAATGGATATATAAGCAATAAAGAAAATACCAACAGAGGCAACACTGCCAATGGAAGACCCAGGAAGTAAAACAGGATCTACAGATGCAAGCAATACCAACATATTACAAGAGAGAAAACAGAGAATTTCAGACATAAAGATACAATAGAAGAAAGCAATACATCAGTCAAAGTAAATGCCAAATAGTCAGTTTCTAGCACAAAACATTCAGAAAATTCCATGGTAGAAACTAACTGAAACAATATCTTTTGAGTAATCCAGACCTACAGAGTGTACTAGAAATAAAACTACAATAGAAATAAAACTACAAAAGAACACAAGAAATTAATCATCAGCAAAAACAAAAGAGGAGAAACACACATACACAAAATGTACAAAGACTAACATCAAAATAAGAGGAACTACAATAATTGGTCACTCATATCTCTCAACATCGATGGACTCAATTCACCAATGAAAAGACACAGACTAATAGAATGGATGCATAGCAGGATCATTCATTCTGCTGCATGCAAGAAACACACCTCAGAAACAAAGATAGACATTACCTCAGAGTAAACAGAAGAAAAATGATTTTCCAAGCTAACAGACTCAAGAAACATGCCAGAGTAGATTTTTTCTCTAATAAAATGAATTTTCATCCGAAATTAATCAAAATATTTGGGGAAGCACACTTCATAGTCATCATAGGAAAAATCTACCTAGAGGACTTCTTAATATTGGACATCTATGCCCCAAATGCAAGGGTACCTGCATCCTTAAAAAAACATTATTTAAGCTTAAATCACACATTGAACCCCAAACTATATTGATGGGGGACTTCAACACTCCATTCATACAAATAGACAGGTCACTGAAACAGAAACTAAACAAAAGAATAATGAAGTTTATAGATGTTATGAATCAAATGAACCTTACAGATATCTACAGAACATTCCACCCAAATACAATACAATAAACCTTCTCATCAGCACATCATAGAACTTTCTTCGATACTGACATTATACTTGGTCTCAAACCAAGTCTCAATAGATAGAAAAATATTGAAGTAACCCCTTGAATGTTGTCAGACCATCACAAATTAAAGCTGAAATTCAACAACAACAGAAAGTCTTTGTACTTATGGAAACTGAACTACTCTTTACCCAATGATCACTTGGTCTGGGAAGAAACAAAAATAAGGGAAATTAAAGACTTCCTAGTATTCAATGGAAATTAATGTGTCTACTTCTGGGACGCAATGAAAAAAGTGCTAGGCAAAAAACCGCGTAACTTAGAGAGATCTCCTACTAGCAATTTAACATCACACCTGAAAGCTCTAGAACAAAAAGAAGCAAACATAACCAAAAGAAATAGATGGCATAAAATTGTATGGAAATATAGTACTTGAAGTTCTAGATAGAGCAATACAATAATGAACGGAGACCTAGGGGATATAAATTGGAATGAATGAAGTCAATGAATTGCTATTTGTAGATGAAATGCTACTGAACATAAGCAACCCACAAAATTCTACAACACAACTCTTGCAGCTGACAAATGCCTTCTGCAAAGGCCTGGATACAAAGTGGACTCATAGAAATTGTAGCCATCCTTTACACTAGTGATAAATTGGCTCAGAACAAAATTAAGAAAACAACTCCCTTCACCAAAGCCACAAGGAATATCTTGGTGTAACTCTAGTCAGACAAGTAAAACATGTGTACAACACGAAATTCAAGTCTCTGAAGAAAGAAAGTGAAGAAGATATTAGAAATTGAAAAAATCTCCCATGCTCCTGGATCACTTAGATTAACATAGTGAAAAGTGACATCTGACCAAAATCAATCCACAGATTCAATGCAATTCCTATCAAACTTCCAACACATTTTTAAAGACTTTGACAGAACAATTTTCAAGTTCATATAGAAAAACAAAAACAAAAAGAAACAAAAACAAACAAACAAACAAACAAAAGCACAGGATAGCTAAAACAATCCTGAGAATTATAACTTCTGGGGGAGTTACTATCCTTGACATCAATGTGTACTACAGTGCAATAGAAAAAAAAAAAAACAGCATGGTATCAGTATAGAAAGAGACACGCTGATCAATGGAATGCAATAAAAGAACGAGGAATAAATTCACACACCAATGGATACTTTATATTTGACAAAGCAGTCAAAATACATACAATAAAACAAAAAGAAAGCATCTTCAACAAATGGTGCTGCTCTTATTGGATGTCTGCATGTAGCATAATGCAAATATGTCTATATCACACTCAAATCATAGATCAAAGACCAGATAAACTAAACTCAAAGAAGGAAAAGTAGAAAATCACTTTGAATACATTGATACAGGAGACATTTTCCTGAAGAGAACACCAATGGCTCAGGATTTAAAATCATCAACTAATAAATGAAACTGGAAAGCTTCTGTAAGGCAAAGGACACTGTCAATATGTCAAAACAGCAGTCTATTCATTCTGATAATATCTTCAGTAACCCTACATCCAAAAGAGGGCTAATATCCAAAATATATAATGAATTCAAGAATTTAGACATGAACAAACCAAACACCTCACTAAACATGTAATAGAAATCTAAACAGAGATTCCCAACAGAGGAATATTGAATGGACAAGAAGCACTGAATGAAATGTTGAACACCATTAGTCATAAGGGAAATGAATATCAAAACAACATTGAGATAACACATTATACCAATCAGAATGTTGAAGATCAAAAACTCAAGGACACCACATGCTGATGAGTATGTGAAGAAATGACAACACTTTTCCATTGCTAGTGTGAGTGAAAACTTGTACAACCACTCTGGAAATGAACCTGGTGCTTTCTTAGAAAACCATAAATAGCTTACCCAAAGACCCACTATTCAACTCCTAGCCATGTACCCAAAAGATGACCCAGCATATCACAAGGATACATGTACCACTCTGCTTATAGAAGTTTTGTTTGTAATAGCCAGAAACTGGAAACAATCTAGATGTCCCTCAAACCTTGATGGGATATAGAAAATCTGGTTCATTTGCATAATGGAATACTATTCAGCTAATAAAAGTAGGATATCATGAATTTTGCAGGAAAATGGATGGAACTAGAAAATGTCAATATGAGTGAGGTAAGCCAGACCCCAAAAGACAGGCATTGCATGTACTAACTTATAAGTGTACATTAGCCATAAAGTACAGGAAAACCGTGATATGTCCTCACAGACCCTAAAAGCTAAACAAGAAGGAAGGCCAGTAAGCTTGAATCTCACTTAGAATGGCAAAAATAATCATTGTAGACACAGGGAAGAAAAGAATGGGATTTGGAAAGTGATTGGGAAGAATTGGAGAGTCAGGATCAGGTGTGAGTATAAATAGGAGATAGGACTCGAGGGTTAGCAAAATGCATCAAAATCTCAAGCTGGCAGGGTTGGGTACATGGGAATACATCTTTAGCACATGCCAGAAACCTGGGTTGGGGGAGGATTTTAAGATACAATGAGGGTTACCATGGATTAGACACATATCTCTGGAGATATGGAATCCCCTGAAGCCAGGTAGGTCCCAAAGTGGAAGGATAAGTCCAACTACACACCCACAAAACATTTGACCAAAAATTTGTCTTGTCTATGAGAAATTCATGAATTTCATAAGAATGAAAAAGAGACTGAGGGAATGGGCAACCAAACCCAGCCCAACGTGAGACCTATCCCATGTAAAAGCACCAATCCTAACCACTCAAAGATTCTCTGTTATGCTTGAAGACAGGAACCTAAGATAACTCTCATCTGAGAGGCTCTACCCACCAGCACACTAAAACAAATGCAGATACCCACAGCCTAAAATTGGACAGTTAAGGGAAGAGTTAGAATAAGAGTTCCAAAAGGGGCAGGAACTCCACAGGATGTCCACCAGAGTCAACTAACCCGTTAACTATGGTGGTTCTCAGAGACTGATCCACCAAACAAAGAACATTCCTGGGCTGGACTAACACGCCCAACACATATGTAGCAAATGTACAATTCAGTCTTCCTGTATGTTACCCAGCAACATGAGTGGGAGCTATCCTTAAGGCTGTTGCCTCTTTGTATATACAGTCAGCCTGACTCACTTCTAAATCTTAAAAATATCCTACTTATTGTTTTATAGCTTTCTATGAATTCTAATGTAACCACTGATAGTGTTGATAAAGTATAAATAAATGTATATCCTTCAATTTCTGTTTTCTAGTATCATTGGAAATACATGGAAACCAAGGTCATGAATTTATGGACCTAAGTGTCCTGTATTTCTTTGGCAGGTATAGATTGTGTAGGCAGGAGGAAGAGCATGGTAGTTGGTGATTGGCTGGGCTGGATAGGGGCATGACAGTTGGGGATTGAATGTGCAGCAGGAGGAAGGGGTTGCCTATTCAAACATACAACTCTTCAAAGGATGCTTTTTCAGTGGAAGCTAAGTCCTGTGCAAAAAATATATGCTTCCAACACCCATGATGGAAGGGCCATCTTTAAAGCCTGGATTTAAACCACATGCATCACTAGCAGAATGTGTAGATAATTTTCCTGTAGTAAATAAAACAAAATAAAACAAAAAACAATAAAAAACACATAAACAAAACAAAAGACTTTAAGAACTCTGTTGGGCTCCGGATCCACTCAGTGGGTACAATGCTTCCATTGTATCTGTAAAGCCAGAGTTTCCTCTCCAGAACCTCCTAAACCAGGCTTGGTGGGACTTGTCTGTGGTTCTATTTCTAGGGACATGGAAGCAGAAGGATCAGTAATATAAAGACATTCTCTGCAACTGAGAGTGTTCAAGTTCCATATGGGCTACAAAAGATCAAGTCTAAAAATCAAACAAAACAAGAAAAAAAAAACCAAGTACATATTATTTAAGGAATATTTTTTTCAGGACATGTCTAGCCTTAAACAATTTCAAAGTTAGGCAGTCTGATTTAATATGATTGTAATATTTATTGGTAAATTAGTCTGATCAATTCAACTCCTATAGTTCATAATTCACTATTTGCTTTGGTAATCAGTACCCAGAATCAGTACCTAGGTGATCTAGATTGTCCATTTTGTACCAATGTCATTCTTGCACCTTGATTATTTGTAGCTATTTTTTCTCACAATAGACTGTGAGGATCTGAAAATCCTGTGTGTTTGGGGGCTTGCCAAACATTAGTTTTGCTTGGCTTAGTTTCATTTCTCTAAATACAAATAAGTCTGTTATGCATCAAAATAAAATGGAAATGGTGTTGCTTTCCATTGGTAATGCTTGTTTTTGTGGTTCGAGTGTGAATGGTCCCCTAAAGGCTCATATTTTTGGGTCCTTGGCTCTCAGGTAGTGCTGCTGAGGAGAAGATTGAGTCATCTTTCAGGGTTAAAGTTTTCTTGGGGGGAGTGTCCCTTGGGGAATGATAGCATGACCCTATTTCATGTTCACTTTCTGCTTTCTGTGAGTTGATATATTGTGAGCTACTGCTACATGCTCATGATGCAATGGCTTCACCACCACAATGAGAGGTATCCCTTGACAATGTGACCCAAGATAGCCCTATTGTCTTTTCATTTGGAGTGATAGGTAAGAATATGTGTTAAGTACACAATAGAACACACATCAACAACTGAGTAAACAAAAGCCATTATTATTCTTCTGCACCATATTCATACTTATTTTTTAAAGATAATTTTATTAATATTTAAAATTTGTCTGCATATGGGTCAATGCACACATGAAGACAAAGCTCATGAATTCCAGACAAGAAATTTCAGCTGTAGTTCTAGGTGGTAAGATGCTAACAGAGGTAGATTCTGAGAATGTAACTCAAGTCAGAAATATGTTATTTGTCACTGCATGATCTCTCCAGCTACATCCATGATTCCCCTACGTAATATTATTTTATTTTCTCTAATCATTGAAACAAATACAGATTTGCTGGAATGAGTTCTAGAGATATGCTGTTAGACTTCCTTGCTTAGTGTCAATTCTTTTTCTTTCTTTTCTCAAAGTACCATCACCTTCTCCTCTTCCTTTCCCTGCCCTATTATTGCTGTACTCTGCTATTATGGAAGCTATATTGATGTAAGTCAATAGCAACTCTTCAGGATATTTTCCTTACAATATGCAAAGGATAACTCTGGTATACACTATTTAGAAACATATGTTTTATAGATGAGTAAAGACAGTATTTTCAATATCTGAAAGTGAGTGGAGTGTATTTTTTCTACAAATTAGCTTCTAAACAACTAATCTGTTGGAAACACTAGTTATTAGATTGTTTGTATTCTGAAACATGACCGGAGGTAATGACTCAAACTCAATAGAAGTCACAAGTTATTAGAAGCTATGGTTCCTTGGCACCTGCTCATTCAATAATCTGCTGCTTCAGTAAACCTCTCCTTTACTCTTATGGCCAGATGCCACAAAGCACGGGGAAAAATAAAATATAATGAAACAAAAATGTCCCCCGTTTTCACACCATCCACCTTGCTAGCTATTCACCTTAACTGGAAGTCACAAAGGGATTTAAAGGAGCTGACTTTCCTCCCTAAGATCTCCTGGCCTTGGCACACCTACTGCACTTGCTTTCCTGAGTGACTGGACCTTAAATTGTCTGAAAGGAAATCTGCTCATTATTCATGATTTGAGTGCTACCCTTATAAATGATGATGTATATCATGTACTGTTGTATTAGTGACTCAATTATGCTCTTGTTATGCAGAATCCCTAATCTGTGATGAGAATTCTTCAAAGCTAGCAGCCGCTAATGTGTTTCAGGAAGTTTTTGGTTTTGATGACAACTTTGGAGATTTTATGAAATACCTTTTATGGAAGACGTTTGCTAATAATATTAATAGATGATCATGGTGTGAACATTAAACATACTTTCAACATTTGGTATTGTGGCCTTCATTAGTTGGTAGTTCTGCATGTATTTTGAAATAAATGTGGAATTATAGAAAAGAACAAAGCCTCCCCAGAGTCCACCAAATTCATATCCATTTTCTATTTCCATAGGACACTGATAACAATTACACATAAACCAATGACAATGATTTGGTTAGGTATTAAACATAATGGCAGGTCCATAGAGAAGAAGCAAACAAGTGTTATACAGGACAGTTATAGGCTCACAGTAATAGAAAACCAGGGTGAATCTCCAATGTGGGAGAACATTAGGGTGCTGCAGGCTGAGGACCATAGGCAGGCATGATGAGGATTTGACAAGTTAACACATCAAAGTATAGGCAGTACAATGGGTTTTTGAATGAAGGTGGAGCCCTTGGTTGAATAGGACAATGGGGGTTTCTGATTTATGCAGAATTTCAGGGGTAGGGTAAGCTCCTTCCCATGCCAGAAGGTAAAAGACTTTCATAAGATTAACGGTGGAATTCAAGGTTGTCTTTATCTTGCTCACAGCTTCAAGGCAGAGGAAGACTGCAAGCCTCCAGCCTGCCTATCAATTCTTTTTCCAGGGAGGGACATGGCAGTTGTGTGTTGATGTGGGCATGTCTAAAAGACAGAGAGAGGCAGCTAGAGGTTCTGTGATTTCATATTTTTCAATATCTTTTCTTTGTTTAATTGGTTTTGCTATTATAAAGGAAAGAGTTGAAGTTAATGGTGAGATTGAGAACAAAATATATAAATGACTGAGCAGAGTAACAACAGTCATTTTGACCTAATGGGACAAGTACCCACTGATGATGATATAGTGAACTATTTCATCTCCTGTTTAGAATTTATTAAATGATGTGTTAATGCATCATGATGCAGACAACAGGCTATCTCAAGTCACCAGCTTTATAATATTTCTGCATAATTGTGAATCAGAAAACTAGGGTTCATCTGAAAAGGTATCTTGCCCACTCACAACTTCCTTTTTCCTTCTTTGTTCCATTTTATTTTTTTTATAAAAAAAGATACTTTTCCTTAACTTTTGTGATAGGCATATAGTTCAATCTCATTCAAAGTTTGAAGGCATAAAGATAAGTCACTACCTCAAACCTCCCGTGACTATGGGTAATTCCACTCATGTGTGTCTGTGTGTATGTGTGTGTGTATGTGTCTGTGTGTGTGTGTGTGTGTGTGTGTGTGTGTGTGTCTGTGTTTGCATGTGAACATGAAGGACATAGATGGAGTTTATATATCGTTCCTATAACACTGAGCATATTGAGTCAAGGTCTCTTGTGGAATCTGGTTGATATTTTCAATTTGCCTACACTGCCTAACAAGATACCCCATGCATCCAATCTTATCAATGCTGTACTCAAATTGCATTTATTTTTTATTTTTTATTTTTTATTTTTTATTTTTATTTTTTGGTTTTTCGAGACAGGGTTTCTCTGTATAGCCCTGACTGTCCTGGAACTCATTCTCTGATTCCTGATTGTGGATATGAAGTGAGCATCTCTGTCAAAGTTATAGTGCTGTGATTCTCTGTCACGATGTACTGCTTCCATAAACTATGCGCTGAAATAAAGTATTTCTCTCTTAAGTTGTGTTATCGAGAATATTTTATCATAGTAAGAGACACTAAGTCAAGGTTATTTGTGGAATTTTCATGTCCTGTAGGGTTTCCCTTAGTTATTTCTCCTAATATAGCTAAGGCCTTTTCCAAAAGCAGGCTAAAGAAAAATAAGAAACCATACTTTTACAGGGGACTGACATTTCTTCACCTTGATGTTGTATCATGTTTTTGTGAGGTGATTTCCCCAAACAAACCCATGAGAAATAATTACTATTTTGTGATTGAGGAAACAGATATTCATAGAAAGTAGTGACTAGTTCAAGAGCCACATATATTCACCACGCCTTTCTAAAACCTCAAGAAACTTTTAATTCCTCCTTGTTGATCTTTCATAAAAGTGTCCAGCCTATGATTATTATAGGGATTGATCTAGATTTTATGAGATTTGAAGCATTTCAAATGTATACCCTTTCAAAAAACTGTAAAATGATTAGAAACCAAAATTAATTTCAATATTAGCTGTTCATCGCTGTGTAGAGCTCAGACTGTTCCAATAGACCTCAGGAGTCAGTTATTTTCTCAAAGATTAACAACAAAGACCATGGCAAAGTTTAAAAGTAATTTCATTAGTATGCTTCTATTAGGAAAGAACTGAGGAGCCAATGTTGTTAGCCTTGTCTTCCATGTGCTCCCAGTAGTTATGTAATACAGAGAAGGTGTGCAAGCTGGTGTCTGATATTTCATAAAAAATCCCTGGTGAGAATGTGGTCCTGTTGATCACTACCTCATGATACTTTTTGCAAAACCTTGCTGAGTATCTGGAGAGATATCTCAGCAAGTAAGTGTATCACCATTTGCACTTGGCCTTTGATTCCAGGGTTTATATAGTAAGCAAGGATTGTAGTGCCTACCTTTAACCCTTGTTTCTAGGAAAATAGAGATAAGAGGATTGATAAAGGTTTCTGATTGCCATCCTCACTAAAGGAACTTTAGTACCTGGTTTGAGGAAGTGTTCTTTCTCAAAAAGGAATAATTGGAGGAGTAGATTGCTGACACCTTCTCTGTGCATTGCATGCCTGAATAGGCATGTGCACAGGCACATATGTTTTCATACATTCATATAGAAACTCATACATAAAAATAAATATTTTTAAAACATCTATGGAAAGCAAGCTGTAGCAGCACTTGCCTTTAATAACATCACTTAGGAGGCAGAGGAAGGGGGATCCTGAGTTTAAGCCTAGCCTGATCTACAGTGTGAGTTCCAGGACTGCCAGTACTACACAGAGAAACTGTGTCTTGAAATAAAGCAAAGCAATAATATTGTGGAAAAATTGCTACCTTGTACTCTTAGTTTCTGTTCTTATCACTTTTAACTGCTCAGACTTATTGTTCTTGGAATCCAATGTGACTTTTAGATAAAATGACTCAGGGAAAGAAAGAGTCATAAGGAGGTGATTAGGACAACATTTGGGCCTTACTTCAGGTTGAAGGAAATGACTTGAGGCTTCTATGTTCCACAATCTTTTTTTTTTTTTATTTTAGTGCCTTTGGCCTTAAAAATTTGGCTTATCCATTTAAGACAAAACAAACAAACAAACAAAACCAACCAAACAAAATACAATTGTAGTCATTTGGATGAGACAAGCCCCATAGGTCCTGGCAGTTAAATAATTCTTCACTGGTGATGTTTTTGGTGGGAGATTTAGGTGGTACAGCCTTGCTAGAGGAATTACATCACTGGGAGAGGGTGTGAGATTAAAATTACTCATCTACTTCCACTTTGCTTCCTGTTTCAGCTTGCATTTGAAGGAGTGAGCTCTCAGCTTCCTGATAATGATCTGCTACTCACTAACAAGCTTTCCCTTCATAATGCACCCCCATCCCTCTGGAATTGTGAGCACAAATCAGTTGTCTTCTGCATTACTTTGGTTGTAGTGTTTTAATACAATAACAAAAGAATAACTAATACAACTCCTTAAATATTTAACATGTCTATATAGGTAAACAGGACTCTCCCCCAAATTATATGATGACAAAGGAAACAGGATCAAAATGATGAAAAATATAACAAGTTTTGTTTTATATTAGCTCCCCAATACACATCTGCAGGTTCAAGGGAAGAGAATTTAGTGAAATCTGTCACTCAGTTTCTACTACAAAAATTGTATTCAAATGATAACTACGGAAGATTAAGCTCAGTACCCATCCTTCAATTACAGAAAAGGAATGAAAATGTAAGGCCGGGCGTGGTGGCGCACGCCTTTAATCCCAGCACTTGGGAGGCAGAGGCAGGCGAATTTCTGAGTTCGAGGCCAGCCTGGTCTACAGAGTGAGTTCCAGGACAGCCAGTACTATACAGAGAAACTCTGTCTCGAAAAAACAAAAACAAAAACAAAAAAGAAAATGTGTCTACATGTGAAATCACATCATGCTTTCAGTCAAACTGAGTAAATAAGGCTGTAAATGTGGCTCAGTTAAATGTTTGCATTACTTTTACAAAGACCTGAATCAATCCAGTACAGGGGTCTTTAGCTATAATCCCAACACTTAGGTGGAATCAGGGAGATCAAAATCTAAAAGTTGTACTAGGTGAGTAGAAGGCTATCCTTGGATTTATGAGAATATGTTTGAAAAATAAAAACCACTAAACAAATAACGATAATTTTTGTTCCCCTTCAAATAATCTCATGACCTCTTCCTCTCAAATTCATGACTCCTTTCTAAATTATTACTGTGATACACAAACACATAGGATAGTAGGTCATGTCAGGAAACTTGGTAAGGTAGAGCAGATCTTAGACCCCAGAACCTTGTTACATACCTGAGACTGTAGATGCCTCTCTGAACCCTGCCAGATTCTTGGCCTGGAACACATGTCACACTATCCATATCACTTACATAGCCCCCAACAAGGTTTTCCATGCTAATGAGGTAACTAAGGCCCTGAAATTTTGGGTGAATAAGCTTCTCTTCCTGGACAATCTTCCCCGCAAAAGGTATTTAATGGTCTACACTGAGAAGTTGGTATGGATCCATTTTTCCATAATGAACAGTCAATAAATGGAATGGATAAATATAGACTGTCTCTTTCATCAAGAGCCACTGTGGGAAGCACAGAGAAGGCCTTCACCTACATATCCGTAGTCTAACTCTCCCAGAGAAGGGCTCTCTGTCCTTCTAGATAACTGCAACCAAACTAAAGAAAATCAGTGATGATGAACTAAGCCAGAGCTCCCATTTTCTCTGGTCCTAGGCTAGAAGCTGTCTTCAGTCCCAGGGTCTCCAACTTCACTGAAGCCTGTAAACCCCCACAACCCTCCCCCCTAGTTCTCTGTGTAGTTATTCAGCAGTGACTATGAGCCCAGAAATCAGGGAACCCCAGCTTCTCGCCCAGGCCCCCATTTTAGACTGCCTTCTCCCACCCTTTTCTCTGAAGCTCAGCACCCAGAAGATAAATACAAACTCCCAGTGTTTTGCCTCCTCAGCATCCCTGTAGCAGGGTGGAACACAGGCCACACACACAGACACACAGAGACACAGAGACACAGAGACACAGACACACACACACACACATACACACACACACACACACACAGAGAGAGAGAGAGAGAGAGAGAGAGAGAGAGAGAGAGAGAGAGAGAGAGAGAGAAATAAAACTTGCTTATTCCCTTTCCTTGCTGCTTGTGTGCTTATGTGTTTAGGGTTAAACACTTGGAATTAGCTAATGTAACTGGAGGCTTATTACCAGACAAGACAGATTCTTTCTCTCATGCTACCACTGTTTGTTTCTTTTTCAATCATCATTACTATTCTTTGTTCCTCTTTCCCCATTCTCAGTTAAAGAAACCCCCTATCCATATGGGTAGAGTAGAACACAGGTGTTATCTAGGAGAAATGGGAGATGGCTTTCATTCTGTTTGTAGTTTGTTAGAGAGGTGCATTGCTAATGGTATTTTAAATATTTTTTGAATGCCACTTTTCCTCCATATCTTGCAAAATAGTAACTCAAGAAAGGCTCTAGACACAGTCTGGCTATTGGAAATAAGTTGATTCATAGCCTAAAGAGCTGTGTTCAAAAATTATTTATGCTATGAGAAAGCAGTAGCCCTGACTGGACAGATGGTTCAATGGGCAGAATCTAAACATGATGCCCCAGCATTTGATACCAACATCTATGAAGACCCAGACATACATGCTTGTAACTATGGATGCAAGGGGAGGAGAAACAGGCATTCCTCTAAAATTTGCTGGTGTTTCAGCCTAGGGAAATCTGGAAATTCTAAAACTTGCCTGAAAACTAAAATAGACAGGCAGACAGAAAGACAGACAATGAAAATAATATGAACTATGTTAGACTCTGTTCTCCAAACATGCCATACATACGTAAATTGTGTACTAAAAGGCATACACAGCATACCACATGTATGCATATATTATGTATATACACATAAGAAAGTAACATCTGCACACACACACATATGTAAATGTATTAGTCAGCATTGTTATGCATGGGTATTGCATAAATGACCAAAGCATTGATAAGAGTAAGTGTGTCTCCCATTGCATATACTAGCAAGATTTTGCTGAAAGGACCCAGATACAGCTGTCTCTTGTGAGACTATGCCGGGGCCTAGCAAACACAGAAGTGGATGCTCACAGTCAGCTATTGAATGGATCACAGGGCTCCCAATGGAGGAGCTAGAGAAAATACCCAAGGAGCTAAAGGGATCTGCAACCCTATAGGTGGAACAACAATATGAACTAACCAGTACCCCGGAGCTCTTGACTCTAGCTGCATATGTATCAAAAGATGGCCTAGTCAGCCATCTCTGGAAAGAGAGGCCCATTGGACACACAAACTTTATATGCCTCAGTACAGGGGAATGCCAGGGCCAAAAAAATGGGAATGGGTGGGGAGGGAAGTGGGGGGAGGGTATGGGGGACTTTTGGGATAGCATTGGAAATGTAATTGAGGAAAATACGTAATAAAAAAATAAAATAAAAAAAGAGTGTGTCTCAAGAGTTGTTTAGGCATGATAGATCTGAACTGAATATTAAATTAGAAAAGTGAAAAAGGGTGTCTTTTTTGGTTTTGATGCTTTAGCTATTTAAAGAAGCAGATAAATTGATTTTTGAAAAACAACTTTCCACCAATTAAAAGAAAATTGCATAATGTTAAGTACCTGAAATATTTCTCAAAACAATGGCTTAGAAGATTAAAGACCAATGATAAGAGAATAAGGCAATGACACCAACCTGGGAAGAGAAATACAAACCTGATGATTAAAATGCTTTGGTAATATGTGAGTCAGTACAACAAAAATAACAAAAGAAACATTAAAGGTCAGCAAATGGTGGGTTAAATAGTGCACTTTTAACATTCCATATTATCTAGTTCAAATTGCTAAAGCCTAATGAAAACTTGAAATACTTCAATTTGTATTTTAACTGAACAGTAATTTATAAAACGTCCATCAGCTTCTGAATGTTCTGCTACATACAGACAATACTGAGACTCAATCTCTGTTCTCATGTCTCATAACGTTCATCATAGTTAAGAGACAGTTAAGAAAACAAGCAAGTTACAAAAAATCCTTAAGAAGATGCACGTGAAATCTGACAGAACGATTATTATGGCTGTTAGTTTCACTAAAATTACCAAATCATTATGACAAACTTGGAGGTTCATTTCTTGATGAATTCACAAACTTCTATATGTGTCAGCATTCTTCAAAGAACTCCATATTGATGTAGTGGAACACCATGGACTGTGGAATTTTCTCCAGTGAAATGTAGCCTGTTGTTCTCAGGAAGAATCACTAGGAAGTGAAAGTAAATTGTGAATTTGGATTTGAACTCAGATCCTCATGCTTGCACACCAAGGGTTGTGACCCACTCATCCATCTCCATAACCTGTAAAATTAATTTTTAATGTTAGATAGTAAAAATCCTCCTATATGATATATACAGGTGCTTCACTAATAGGTTTGCTTTGTCTAAGACTGTTTCTATTAGAGTTTCAAAATTGCTGCAGAGCATCATGATTTCACATACAAATTCACCAACACCCAGTAGGGCACGAAAAGGCATTTCTTCTATAGCCTTGTTTAAAGAATGCAGAAACACTTTTCTGGAAGTCACTCAGTGGTCTTTTCTTGCTTGTCATTTGCCCCGAGTGTCCTGCATGATTATGCCTTAATCAAAGGAACTAAAATATTTTATTCTAAAGCATGAACATTCATTGGCAGTTATGAAAACAAACTGTAGTCCTTGTTGGTGAGGAAAATGGTCCAATCTAGATACCAGAAAAGAATAATAGTATGCACAAAGTTTGACCAATGTACTTTTAAAAACTTCATTCTTTTCATCTCACTTTCATTCACTTGAGGTGAGTTATTATAATCCATGGAGAGGTTAACTTCTCTAGAATATACTCTTCACTAGGCGGAAACAATTGTGTGATTGTGGCATTCCCATGATTCAGGAGGCTTTGACCTACATACACTTGATATGGCACTTGAGAAAGGATATAACACGAAACAGACCAGCACTTGAGACTAACTGCTTGCAGTTCTTACCTCTAGTCTAGTGTGGATTTAAAAGCTTTATGAGCCATGCTCATCCTATCCTTCTATAGAGGGCATATCTCAATAGAAGACAACCTTAACCTTTTTTGTTGTTCAAAGGAAAGCACATACGGTATACTATTCTTTTCCTGTTGGGAGATAGGCTCTAAAATCCCATAGTTGACTTCTGTAAATAGGAATGTTGTTAAAAATATACATTTTAGTCCATGTCTTAAAAGAGTGATCATGAGCTGGCTTGAGATTTTATTCCAATACTACTTACAGGGTTTTGCTCTACTTAACTTTAACTTCCAATTTTCACATTCTAGAGTCACTGAAGAAGGGAGTTTCAATTTAGGTGTTGACCAGATTGGACTGGCCTGTAGGAAATATTCTTGATTGTTAACTGATTCAGGAAAGCTCAGTCCACTGTGTTTAGTATCATTCCTTGGAAATGTAGAATTGAAATGTATAAAAAAGTTAGCTAAGTATGAACTTTAGAGAACGAAGAAGCATTGCTCCATGAATTCTGTTTGAGTTCCTGCTAGAGTTTCTGCCCTGACTTTGACATACAAGTGTCACACATATAAATCCTTTCTTCCTCCAAGTAGCTTTTGGTCAGAGTGTTTGTTATTTTCTTTGTTTGTTTGTTTGATTGATTTTTTTTCTTCCAAGCAACAAAAACAAACAAGAACAGTGTTTAACTCATAAACCTATGGATTCTTTTTCCATAACTTTTTTGAGTTTTTACTCAATAGTTTGGGACTGTGGTTGACCATAATTATATGGAATTGAGAAGAAAAGCTGTAGATATGTGTGCCCTAATACTGCTTTGTCAAGTATATATGTCTAGCAGTAATGAGCAAGGATAGTTGTTTCATGCTAAGAATGGGTTAATCAAGGCTGAAGCATATGACTGAATCTCCATACTTAGTGGAGATTTATGATTTAGGACTTGACAAATTCACATGCTGCTGTATATACCTACCAATGACTCCTTTAATTCTGAATTGCCAGAAACAAACAGATCAAATTTGAGTTGCCAATGGGGCTCAGCAAAGTTTCATAGCATCACTGATTTTGTCTACAGAGTTCTTTGTTGTAGAGAGCTATGTGTTGCAATGTTGAACGCTGAGTAAAGTATTTGTCAATTACTTGATAACAACTGAAATCACTTTTGTAACAACTAGAATTTCTCAAACCACTACAAAATGCATGTATATGTGAACCATGGGATATTTCACTTTAGAGCATGGTTACATTCCGCACTCCTTTAGTAAGGCATGGCAAAAGGAAGTTGTTTCATTTTCTAGTGAAATATGAACGAAGGTTTTTGTAGTGTCATATTTAAGAAACACTTAAAGCCAATATATTAGTCATTTCTTCTGCGAATAAATCCAAAAGTAACATAAAGAAGGACATATTTAGGCTCAGACTTCCAGGAAAAACAGTTCGTTACTATAGGAATGGCATAGTTGCAGGAATGTGCAACATCTTGTCACTTTGCTGACATCTGCAGTCATGAAGATTAGAGATGAGTGCTGGTACTCATTCATTTTCCCTTTAGATTTTAGTCCAGGATATTATCTCATGGAATGATTTCGTCCATAGATAATGTGGGTCCTTCTATCTCAATATAATCTAAATAATCCTACACAGGTCTGCTTGTATTTTTTGGTAATTCTATAAACTAAACTTAAAGCTAACAGGCCACATACAATTCTTCAGTCACTCTGTACTACCTAGAGTTTGTATGTACTTTTGGGTACAGTAAACATGAACTTCAAGCAATGGAATTGACAGACTGAAGAACAGCTACCTGGAGACTTTGTGTACACTGACACATACCATATACACATTGCTATTTATTATTATTATTATTATTATTATTATTATTATTATTATCATTATTATTGAATATCATTGGGATTTAGAGAATCTTTATTAGCTTATCAAAAGCCAGTCTTACTAGAAAGTAAAAACCACATCCAGAGGATACCACTTTAATACTTTGTTTGGTCTTCCATGATTCTCATTACATGATGCATAGATATTGAGGGATAAGGAGATGGCTCTGTATATAATTTGTTATCTGAGAAAGCATGGGGAACTGAGCTTGACTCTCCAAAGCTAATGAAAAGCCAGACATAGATGTATAGTAGTGAAACTACAATGCTCCCAGAGATGAGAGTTAGAAGCAACAAAATTCAGAGGCTTTAAGGCTATGTTTAAGACAAGTTCAATGGCATGCAGTATCTTCAACCATACCCACAATTATGAACACACACACATACACGCACGCACACACACACACACACGTAGCACAATTTCCCCCCCCGAAATTTAAATATTAATATAACAAGAAGCCTGTGATTGGACAGGGAAAAGGTAGGCAGAGTTAAGACTTTCAGAGACAGAGAAAGAGAGAGGACAAGGAGAAGGAAAGAAGATCGAGGGAGAGGAAGACAATCCAGATTCAGTGTGGCTTTAAATAGCCACAGATACCTATGAATATCTTACAAGGAATGGATAATTACAGGAAAAGTTGTCTTATGTAGATGGGAAGCTTGTATCATTATCAGTTTACTCTGAAATCATTGTGTGGACATCTTGTGAACTGAGAATGTATTGATATGTCAATATGAATGATTTATTATAAGCTTCTAGAGTTTTGATTCTACAGGGTTACTGGGATTGAGGACAGCTAACCACAGAGGCTGGATAGCTGGAAATGTGAGCAGAATCTGCAGCAAGGGAGGTGGTGAAACCTCTGAAATAGAGAGTAGCTGTATATAGTGTGGGTGGGATGGTGCCACTTTTTAAATATTTCCTGAAGCAGGTAGCATTCAAAGAGAGGTAAGAATCCACTAGAAATTTAAGATTATTAGTCTGAGAGTTAGAGTTTTTTTGTTGTTTGTTTGTTTTGTTTTGTTTTGTTTTTTTGCTTTTCTAACTGAGAGAAAGTTGACACTGGAATGAGTCATGTGGACTCAATCTCTAGAACTTTGAAACAAAGAAATAGCACACTGAGGTCTTCTGCTGTGGAAAGAGACAAGATGGCTGTTCTGAGTCAGAGAGCTGGAAAATGGAATCTAAGTACATGTTGGGGCAGACATTGATTTAACTGTGAATTTATAATGTTGGGATTATTTGCTTTTAGGAAAGATTTATATACAGATTTTGTTGGAATCATTTGTGAAATTCTGCTCGAAGTACAGAACTAGGGAAAATTAGACACTAACTCCAAGTTGAGAGGGCTATGATAATTATCTGCTATGAACAGGTATGCATTAGTACACCTCTATGGCTCCAGGTACAAAGCATCACAGATAGATGTAATATTAAGTATCCATAAAATAAATATCTGTGGCTCTGTGTAGATAACCCAATACATAGGTGGTATAACAGGATGGCTACTCTAGACAGAGAGATCAACAATTAAGAACTACCTGCCTCCTATAGGCAGATATTAATGGAAGTTTGAATTAATTGCTTTGAAGATGGTATAAAGATATATTGCTGCATTAAGTCTTATAGGATACTCAAATTCTGTCTAACGTTGGCTCCACAGGAATTCTGGGATTTAATCCTGGTTTGACTAGCTACCTGCTTATAAGCAAGTATATATAGAAGTGTGAAACAATTGTTTTAAAGATAGTGTAATAAGGTCTATAAGATAATTGACTCATATTCACTAAGATGGGTTCCATGGGAATTTTGGGTTATTATCCTACATGACTAAATATAAAAGGCCTACGAATAACCACATGCAGTATTTTAGTTTGCCTCATTTGTTTTCAATTGTTTTAATTTCAAAATGGGTGTGATTTTGAGTTTTGTGGCTATATTATTCCTCTGGGAGAAAGGTAAATATAAATTTTTTTCTGGTTTCTGGCTCAAGGATATGCTGACTTTGGAGAAAGGTTTTTGTCTTTTCATTTTTAGAAAAGATGACTAGTGTCTGTACATCTTCTAGAGTAATATGGATCAGATATTATGAAGGGAGACACCCTGAAGAACTAGATTTCTGAGAATTTAAAAAAAATTACCTTGATGATAGTAAAATTTTGTTTTGAGATGTGTGTATTACAGGATATACAACCTTGGTGAGTCTCATTGTCAGACATGCTGACCTGACCTGCTTGCACTCCTGGTATCTTGGACTCTCAGTTGATTCCATTCAGTCCACATACATCAGAGATTACTACAATCATTGGTGTGGCCTTCTTAAGTCCCACCAACTCCTGCATTTTCCCTACCCATACTCTCAACCCCCTTCATAAATATCTCAATGCCCATATTCATCTTGAAGAAGTTATGAAGAGTGATTGTGGCAGTTCCCTGGGCTTTGGGGTTGGAGGTGGTTATTCTACGTTTGCCTTTCTGGGCAATTTAAAAGTAGTCATAATTGGAACGAGGAGGAAATAGCTAGAATTGATTGTGTAGCCATAATCTCATTTGGTAGAAATCTTTATAGTTGTTAGTAAGTTGAAGTCATAATTTCCTATTGAATGAAGATAAAATATTGTAACTTGTGAGTTTAGGAGCCCACGGCCCCGGCCTGGGACTGAGAACAAAGCAGAACAGACCCCAGGCATGCCAGAGCAGGGCTGTTGTTAAGGCATTCCTAAGAACATCTTGACTGTAAAGATTAAAAGGTATGCAAGGACCAGCAGGGCTATACTATCTAAGTCAACACCATCTGGCCAGAACCTCCCCTCTGTCTATTGCCCCTTGATGCCAGGTAAAGTCATACATCAACTGGTAGCTAGGTGAACAAGGATAAGCCCCCAGCCCACAGGAACAAAGTCCTAATGCCCTGTGTTCTTTCTGTTAATGTTTGAATAAGCCAATAGTGTGTTGCTGTGCAGAATTCCACACGCCTAAGCCCCTTACCCCATAATAACCCCTAGCTTTCAAGCCTCGTGGCCAACATCCATTATCTCCTGTGTGGGATACATGTTGGTCCGGAGCTCCGTAATTAAATGTCCTCATGTAATTACATCAAGATGGTAGTCTGTTTGTGATTCTTTTGTGCACGCCGAATCGGGAGTTGATTGGGGGTTTCCCCACTAGGTTCTATCACTATTTTGGTACAGAATTTATTTTGATACAAAATCCAGGTTTTCATTGGTATAAATATCTTCTTTAGGTACAAAAGGTTATAGGGACAAGGCTTGGGCCCAGTCTTTCTATAAATGCCAATACAATTGCCAGATCTGAAATGTTTAAGCCTGTGAGTTAAGGGCCAAATAGCAAATTTGTGGCTCAGAGTTTATTTTCAGGATGTTTTCATATATTTTAATTAGAAACAGCTGAGGGTAATTAACAGACAACAGTTCGGATTACTTACATAGATAGTTGGCTTTCAAAAATGTTACAAATTCACAGATGTGACATTTAATGTTATTTATTCACTTATTGAGACAAACCTCCTATGAATAGCTCCACATTTGTGGATTCAAAGAAGCAGCTAAGTATCTATACCTCCAGGTGAGGTGATACTTTGTGCCTAGATGGCCACTGGGCAGAAACTATCTATCTCTCTTACAGACATGTACAGTCCTTGAGTGGACACAAGTTACAGGTTAGGACAGCTTAGTTCTGCTGAGACAGAATAAGCTACTCCTTAATAATTTCTATTTTTCAAGGTCTGTCAGAATATCCTGGGCCAGAAGGTTGAAGACTGATGCTCCAACTTGCTAACTTTCTGGGGCTGTATAGGTAGGCAGCTGTCTCACTTCTGGAATCTGTGTTAGCCTTCTTATATTTTAAGATAATTGGTCATTATTGAATTTTTGACAGGTTTGAAAGATTGTTTATAGTCTCATAGCCTACCCAGGCTATTTACATTGAAAGAACAGATTAGAGAGGATAATTTTCAGATGGCATACTATCTAAAGTCAGCACATAAGTCAAGTGTAGAATTGTAAGTTTCTTAAGTTAGGAAAGATGACAGAGTGTTCTATTTTATTGACAAAAATGTTGGACTGGGAGTTAGGTCTACCTTGTACCTTATAAATTAAAAAAATGGTAATAGTTTGCTCAATTTACATATGAGAGAAAAGTTTATCTTATATATGAACAGAAAGGGTGAAATGTAGCAGAACTTTCCCACAATTAATTTAAATATTAATACAAGAAGGCTGTGATAGGACAGGAAAAAGGGAGGCAGACCTAAGAGTTTCAAAGACAGAGACCAAGAGAAGACAGAGGAGAAGGAAGGAAGATGGAGGGAGAGGAAGACAATCCAGATTCTGTGTGGCTTTAAACAGCCACAGATAGCTAGGAATAGCTTATACGGGATGGATAATTACAGGGCAGTTTGACTTATGTAGTTGGGAAGCTTTTATCATTATCAATTAATTCTGAAATTATTGCGTGGACATCTTGTAAATTAAGAGTTTATTGATATGTAAATCTGACTGATTCATTATAATCTTCTAGAGTTTTGATTTTACCAGTGGGTTTTTTTATTCAAGACTTAAAAATCCTTTATTTAGTACACAATAATGCAATTTGAAAACAATGTAAAAGCCACCATAAATAATTGAAGTAATAGGATGAGGGTATAGACTGAGTAATTGAAAAGATGCACTAAAACTACATCCTGGGAGAGAGAATTGAAAGCCTCTAACTTCAGTTAAGGGATAGGCAGCCCAAGAAACCAAAATAGGAAATAAAGGTAAATGATAAAACAGCCATGAATAGTTCAATGTGGGATTCCAAAGATACTATTGTCATCAGAATAATAAAATATAGTTTATATGAAAGTACCCAGTGTGGGCTTATATTTCTCAAAGCCTACTTTACTAAGTATACTTAAATGTTTTAACCTCCCTTCTAGCCCATCACAAACCAGAGATAGTGGAAAGGAAATGTTAATAGGACAAAGGAAGATGTGGACTTGTTTAGAAATAGCTCTGGGGGGGGGGTGTAGGGGGGCAAATCCAATCTGCGTTGTCAGGATATCAGCAGTTCAGTCCACATGAATCAGCAGTGGTAGCTTGATCCACTCACAGACACCATTCAGGAATCAGCAATGGCAGTTCAATCCAGAAGAAACTGCAAGGCTCTGACAATTGGCCCAAGTCTGCAGAAGCATCAAGAACCACCAGGTAATGAAACACTACCAGAAGTTCTTTCTCTCTACAAAGTCACGACAAATGATGATCAGCAAAGAGTGGCTAGGTGAACCAATACCAGTGTCATCCACTGTCTGTTGGGTTATATTTATACCCTTTCCATAGATCATGTGTTCTCTCTAGCATCCACTCTAGCAAAAAGTCACATGCCCATTTCCTAGGCAGTTTCCAGAAAAAAATGCCATGTGTCTGTTTTCAGCAAAACATCCTCTCATGAAACAGGTTCCAGAAAAATATCTCACAACTGAGTCTCTAAAGAAACCAAAAATTTCCACTTCAACCCTGTGTAGGGGGATAATGCTGCTACAAGAAACCATGAGTTGTTAAACAAAATTTCAAGTTCACATGAGTTGTTGGTAAAGAAGCCCTGAGAGTCCTCCCACAAAGAATATAGACTGCTGTCATTGCTTTTGGTTGTGCATGTCCCAGTGAGTGGCTCACAGTTATGGACAGCCCTAGTAGGAGTCAGAGTATTAAGAAAAAAAAGGGAGCCAGGCATGGTGGCACACGCCTTTAATCCCAGCACTCGGGAGGCAGAGGCGGGCAGATTTCTGAGCTCAAGGCCAGCCTGGTCTACAAAGTGAGTTCCAGGTCAGTCAGAGATTTACAGAGAATCTCTGTCTCAAGAAACAAAAAACAAAACAAAACAAAACAAAACAAAACAAAACAAAACAAAAAAAAAGAAAGAAAAGAAAAAGAAAAAGGGGGGGGTGAGGGAATGATGGGAGGAGAAAGGAAGGGGAGAAGGGAGGGAGGAAATAGAACAGAGTTAGGAGAGCTCTGTGAGTGAGAATGGAAATCAGTGGAGCATCTCTGTTGACTAGCCTGAAGTCTGGGAGAGGGAGGATTTGGGGAGTCTATGGTGGTGACCCTAGCTGAGATTCCTACCATAGAGACTGAACTGGCCACCTTCTGTAGCCAGGCAAAACTTTCAGTAGACGGAGGGGGCATCCCTTCAACCCGACAAAACCTTTTTTTTTTTTTTTAATTTTTTTTTATTAGGTATTTTCCTCGTTTACATTTTCAATGCTATCCCAAAGGTCCCCCATACCCACCCCCTCAATCCCCTACCCACCCACTCCCCCTTTTTGGCCCTGGCGTTCCCCTGTACTGGGGCATATAAAGTTGGCAAGTCCAATGGGCCTCTTTGCAGTGATGGCCAACTAGGCCATCTTTTGATGCATATGCAGCTAGAGACAAGAGCTCCAGGGTACTGGTTAGTTCATATTGTTGTTCCACCTATAGGGTTGCAGTTCCCTTTAGCTCCTTGGGTAATATCTCTAGCTCCTGTATTGGGGGCCGTGTGACCCATCCAATAGCTGACTGTGATCATCCACTTCTGTATTTGCTAGGCCCCGGCATAGTCTCACAAGAGAGAGCTATATCTGGGTCCTTTCAGCAAAATTTTGCTAGTATGTGCAATGGTGTCCGCATTTGGAAGCTGATTATGGGATGGATCCCTGCATATGGCAATCACTAAATGGTCCATCTTTTTGTCAAAGCTCCAAATTTTGCCTCTGTAACTCCTTCCATGGGTGTTTTGTTCCCATTTCTAGGAAGGGGTAAAGTGTCCACACTTTGGTCTTCCTTCTTCTTGAATTTCATGCGTTTAGCAAGTTGTATCTTATATCTTGGGTATCCTAAGTTTCTGGGCTAATATCCACTTATCAGTGAGTACATATTGTGCGAGTTCCTTTGTGATTGGGTTACCTCACTCAGGATGATGCCCTCCAGGTCCATCCATTTGCCTAGGAATTTCATAAATTCATTTTTTTAATAGCTGAGTAGTATTCCATTGTGTAAATGTACCACATTTTCTGTATCCATTCCTCTTTTGAGGGGCATCTGGGTTCTTTCCAGCTTCTGGCTATTATAAATAAGGCTGCTATGAACATAGTGGAGCATGTGTCCTTCATACCAGTTGGGACATCTTCTGGATATATGTCCAGGAGAGGTATTGCTGGATCCTCCGGTAGTACTATCTCCAATTTTCTGAGGAACCGCCAGACTGATTTCCAGAGTGGTTGTACAAGCTTGCCATCCAGTGGAAAAAAGACAGCATTTTCAACAAATGATGCTGGCACAACTGGCTGTTATCATGTAGAAGATTGCGAATTGATCCATTACTATCTCCTTGTACTAAGGTCAAATCTAAGTGGATTAAGGAACTCCACATAAAACCAGAGACACTGAAACTTATAGAGGAGAAAGTAGGGAAAAGCCTCAAAGACATGGGTACAGGGGAAAAATTCCTGAATAGAACAGCAATGGCTTGTGCTGTAAGATCGAGAATCGATAAATGGGATCTCATAAAATTGCAAAGCTTCTGCAAAGCAAAAGTCACCGTCAAGAAGACAAAAAGGTCACCAACAGATTGGGAAAGGATCTTTTCCTATCCCAAATCAGATAGGGGACTAATATCCAATATATATAAAGAACTCAAGAAGGTGGACTCCAGAAAATCAAATAACCCCATTAAAAAATGGGGCTCAGAGCTAAACAAAGAATTCTCACCTGAGGAATACCGAATGGCTGAGAAGCACCTAAAAAAATGTTCAACATCCTTAATCATCAGGGAAATGCAAATCAAAACAACCCTGAGATTCCACCTCACACCAGTCAGAATGGTTAAGATCAAAAACTCAGGTGACAGCAGATGCTGGCAAGGATGTGGAGAAAGGGGAACACTCCTCCATTGTTGGTGGGTTTTTTTTTTTTAATATTTCCCACAATACACACAAACACACAGAGTACCATGCAAATTTGATCATTTTATCCCTTAGTGTCATGCCCACCTCATCCAGCAAGGAAGACACAACATGGTCGGATTCTTCTCAATAGCTTTTATTGCAGGAATGCCTCGATGCTGCTATCGGGGACCCGGGAACCCAGGGAGTACTGCTTATATACACTTGAGCACTGCGGAGGGCTATGTGTCCTCCTGGGATTGGTCGGCCCGACACTTCATTAGCATGCAGCCGCTTGGGAGGGGTTGGCGCCAAGTGGTGACTAGCGCAGGCGCCATAAGGTTGTTTATGGCCACGGTGTACCAGAAAGTGGCACCATCTTTTAGGTGTAGACTTTCTACACCTTAGCTCAACTATTCCACCAATATCAGTAATTTTCATATATATACATATACATATATACCTCAGGGATTGTCACAGGTTGATCAGGGAGATGTTCCTGGTGCTGTTCCAGATTCATGTTACTTTCTTAAAATTCAATCTCAGATCATTATAGTAACATGAAAAGTGCATTCCTTATTGAACCATCTCCCCTGAACAACAGTAGGCATTTAATAGAGCATTCAGTTGGAATAATTGACTGGAACAATGAAATTCATTTATTTATAATAAATGAGTAATGACTTTCATTTTAATATATACTATGTTATACCTAGAGTAAGGGACATAGCAACTCATGGATAGCTGGATCCTTAATAATCATTATGTAAAACTAGGCAACACAAGTCAGAAATAAATGACCAAGTGTTTTGTCTTTGCTCATTTATTTTACTTAAAATCAACACATCAGGTCAAAGTAATTCCCTTAAATTAAAAAAAAATAATTTTAGCTGAACTTCAGAATGGTTGTAATGTTGTTAGAATAATGATGGCTGAGAATTTAGAGATTTACAGCCCAGCAATCTGAATTGTATAAATAGGAGGTAGCCCAAGATTCCCAAAACATGTCATTTGATGATATGGCCCCTCATTTGCTTTACAATTTTTGTGGGAAGAAAAAAAAAAGAGCTTCATTGTTGATAAAAGAGAAAGGCAAAGGATGATAGATATAAATTCATGAACAGTGATCTGATTGTTTATATTGATTGCAAGCGACATAATTACTGAATAGTCAAGTCTCTAGGCATGTCTGTAAGTATATTTGAATTCCTTAGAGGAACAGAGCCAGTAGGATGAACATATACACTAAACAGTATATACAATATATGGTCAGTTCAACTTAAAATAGCAGCAACATCTAAATCTCACCTTGATCACGTAGTTATATGGTACACATGTTGGGTACCTCAGCAGTCACAATCTGGCACCAAAAAGCTGACAGTTTTTCAGAGGGTCACTGTTCCTTTATACAAAATGAAAGCCTGGAAATTCTGTATTGACACCAATGAAGGAAAAGTCCGAATGAGCAACATAGTAAATCACATATGCGGCAATAGAAAGGCAAAGTAAGCAACAGGAAGCATGTTCTTCCTTCTCTGATGTCTTTTTCCTAAACTGTATCCATAGGTCCTGCCTGTGTCCAGGGCAATCTGAACTGATTCTCATTTATGTTGACATGAAAACTAACCACAATAATGAGAAAGTTTAGACATTGGATTATTTGGGGAGCATAATCTTATAATATGGTGTGAGGAGCGGGTGTGGCAGCAGTCCCAAGAAGGATCCAGGGACTGCAGATAAGTCTTATGACTTGCATCTGACTTCCTCATACACCTGAAAATAAGCCACAACCATCGTGAGAGCTGCACAGGTGCACCAGGATACTGGCAAATCCATTTTGGTGGAGACATGCCCCTGCTGCTCTGATTAGCTGAAGCTGCGTGCCTGGTGAGGTGACATGGCCTGCTGTGAGTGGATGAGGGCTGAGAGTATATAAGAGTGAGAGGCCCAGGTCAGAGAGGGAGAGAAAGAAGGAAGAAAGAAAAAGATGAGAGAGAAAGATGAAGCGAGAGAGATGAAGACTGAAGTTTGCTGAATAAACTGCTATTAGAAGGACTGGTGGTCGTGTCGTTCTTGCTGGTCGAGAGCGGACATGACAATATGGTTTCCTGGAATGGATAAAAAGGAGAAATTGGACTGAATATTATCATTCATCGTTCTCTGCTACATAACTGTGGTTGCAATAGGACTAGCTGCCTATCATCCCCATGTCTTCCCCATCATGAGATATTGTGCACTTAAAAACTCTCATTACAAATTGCCTTGTTTAAGTATTTTGTCACAGTAATAAGAAAGACAATTATTAATCACTGAAATTCATGTACCACTTCCATTTACCAAAGCAATCTATTGTGTTTAGTAAAATTACTTGTTTTGTTGTTGTTGTTTGTTTGTTTTTGTTTTTGTTTGGTTTTTTGAGACAGGGTTTCTCTGTATAGCTTAGGCTGTCCTGGAACTCACTTTGTAGACCAGGCTGGCCTCAAACTCAGAAATCTGCCTGCCTCTGCCTCCCGAGTGCTGGGATTAAAGGCGTGTGTTCCAGTATTAGCACAGTTTACACCAGAGTTGATTTATATTTAGTAAATATTCATTAAGTGCTATTATAGATGTGGTGGTGATTTGAATGAAAACAAAATCATAAGTATTGAGAGCATTAGGAAGTGAGGCCTTGACAGAGTAGGAATAGCCTTATTGGATCAAGGCTATCACTGAAGGTAGACTTTAGGTGTCAGAAGCTTAAACATGGCCTAGGGGCTTATTCACTCTGACTGGTGACTATGGATCAAGATATCAAATCCTTGCTCCTTCTCTGACAGCATGTCTGCCTATGTGGCACTTTCTGCTCTGCCATGATGAAAATATACTAAACCACTGAATAGTATACAAGCCAAATCTAAACATTTCCCTTTATTCAAATTGATATGGCCATGGTGTCTCCTCACAGCAAGAGAATTCTAATTAAGTAAGATACTATCAGTATCATAATTTGTCAGAAGCCATCTAGGAAAAGCTAAGGCATACATGTGAGTTTTCTAGATATGGCACACTGTTTTTGCATGGCCTGGAAATGAGGTGCTGTGTACTTAAAGATTTCATCTCAGGAGCTCTTCTTGCTGTTGATATGCCTTTTCCTATCACAATTACATAGATTAATGATTCCTGGGCATTACACCAATGTAAGAGTACAGATTCAGCAAAGAATGATACCCTAGACTCAAATAGTATGCAAAAGAAAAAAGTATTTTATTTTGAAGAAATTCATCATGCTGGAGTCTACCATTTACAATGATGGAGATACCTAAGTCAGCTCACAGGCCCAATTTAAAGCACATTAGGGGCATTCCAGGGAGAGGTAGGTGATCTTTCTTAATTTCTTGGCTCTATATCTAGAGACATTCAAGAACCACTACTGTAGGGGTGAGGGAGCTGGAAACAATTGCTGGGGAAGCCTTAAAACAATTGTTGACACATTGCTCTTGTAACAGGGCAGGTGACAAGGCAGCTTCTGATTGTGGGACAGTTTCTGATAGGCTACCCAAGGCCTGGGAATTTTCCAGTAACTAACTTGCCTGAACTTGTTAAGTTCTTGGAAACAGATCTAGGCCTAGTCTCCTGAACTGCCGATTTGAAGCCTGTCATGAAATCAGCCTCTCTCAGTCCTCTTACCACCCTAGTAGGCAGATTCTCTGAAGATCAGCATGAATATGGACTTTCATGTAGAAATGCTAAGTAAATGCTAATTGATTATTTTATAATTTTTGATATCGATTTTATAGAATTCTTAAGTCTATACCAGTCATTTCAAGCCCTGTATGATATAGAAGATACAAATAGAGCTCTATAACCTTCATGTGTCACGGGGTTTTTGCACTAAAAAAGGAAAGCAGTCTTGGAATAAATTTATGATCAAAGAACGTATTCTTTTTCAGTTAGGTATGAGACAATTATCTGGTAACTAATGGTAATAAACTGGGATTAGACAAATTATTGTAGGTGCATTGGAAAAAAAATTCCTAAAATATTGACTAGTTAATCTATACAAAATTTCAAAACTAATTATAAAAAAGGCAGATGATTTATCTCTTTACAAAACTGTGCTAAATAGTGACATAAAATTTATTGTTTTAAACTTAGAAATAATTTATTGATAACTAATATATAAAAATGCACTACCCTTACTGAAAAGACATGGAGACAACATTGCTGTTATTCCTTAACTCTTATCTGCCAAGTCCTTCATGGCCACTGTGGAAGAGACAGTGTGACATAGTCCCATCCCACATTCCCCCAGAACAGAGTCAGCAGGATGAGGGCCTCCAGAAGTGTTGATGGTTGTTAGACATAAGGGTTGTTTGTATAGTAAGTTTCAAATTTTATTTTTATTTTATTTTTTCCATTTTTTATTAGGTATTTAGCTCATTTACATTTCCAATGCTATACCAAAAGTCCCCCATACCCACCCACCCCCACTCCCCTACCCACGTACTCACCCTTTTTTGCCCTGGCGTTCCCTGTACTGCATATAAAGTTTGCGTGTCCAATGGGCCTCTCTTTCCAGTGATGGCCAACTAGGCCATCTTTTGATACATATGCAGCTAGAGTCAAGAGCTCCGGGGTACTGGATAGTTCATAATGTTGTTCCACCTATAGGGTTGCAGATCCCTTTAGCTCCTTGGGTACTTTCTCTAGCTCCTCCATTGGGAGAACTGTATCCATCCATTAGCTGACTGTGAGCATCCACTTCTGTGTTTGCTAGGCCCTGGCATAGTCTCACAAGAGACAGCTACATCTGGGTCCTTTCGATAAAATCTTGCTAGTGTATGCAATGGTGTCAGCGTTTGGATGCTGATTATGGGGTGGATCCCTGGATATGGCAGTCTCTACATGGTCCATCCTTTCGTCTCAGCTCCAAACTTTGTCTCTGTAACTCCTTCCATGGGTGTATTGTTCCCACTTCTAAGGAGGGGCACAGTGTCCACACTTCAGTCTTCATTTTAATTGAGTTTCATGTGTTTAGGAAATTGTATCTTATATCTTGGGTATCCTAAGTTTCTGGGCTAATATCCACTTATCAGTGAGTACATATTGTGTGAGTTCCTTTGTGAATATGTTACCTCACTCAGGATGATGCCCTCCAGGTCCATCCATTTGCCTAGGAATTTCGTAAATTCATTCATTTTAATAGCGGAGTAGTACTCCATTGTGTAGATGTACCACATTTTCTGTATCCATTCCTCTGTTGAGGGGCAACTGGATTCTTTCCAGCTTCTGGCTATTATAAATAAGGCTGCTATGAACATTGTAGAGCATTTGTCCTTCTTACCAGTTGGGGCATCTTCTGGATATATGCCCAGGAAAGGTATTGTGGGATCCTCTGGTAGAACTATGTCCAATTTTCTGAGGAACTGCCAGACGGATTTCCAGAGTGGTTGTACATGCCTGCAATCCCACAAACAATGGAGGAGTGATCCTCTTTCTCTACATCCACGCCAGCATCTGCTGTCACCTGAATTTTTGATCTTAGCCATTCTGACTGGTGTGAGGTGGAGTCTCAGGGTGGTTTTGATTTGCATTTCCCTGATGATTAAAGATGTTGAACATTTTTTGAGGTGCTTCTCTGCCATTAGGTATTCGACAGATGAGAATTCTTTGTTCAGTTCTGAGCCCCATTTTTTAATGGGGTTATTTGATTTTCTGAAGTCCACCTTCTTGAGTTCTTTATATATGTTGGATATTAGTCCCCTATCTGATTTAGGATAGGTAAAGATTCTTTCCCAATCTGTTGGTGGTCTTTTTGTTTTATTGACGGTGTCTTTTGCCTTGCAGAAACTTTGGAGTTTCATTAGGTCCCATTTGTCAATTCTTGATCTTACAGCACAAGCCATTGCTGTTCTGTTCAGGAATTTTTACCCTGTGCCCATATCTTCAAGGCTTTTCCCCACTTTCTCCTCTATAAGTTTCAGTGTCTCTGGTTTTATGTGAAGTTCCTTGATCCACTTAGATTTGACCTTAGTACAAGGAGATAAGTATGGATCGATTTGCATTCTTCTACATGATAACAACCAGTTGTGCCAGCACCAATTGTTGAAAATGCTGTCTTTCTTCCACTGGATGGTTTTATCTCCCTTGTCGAAGATCAAGTGACCATAGGTGTGTGGGTTCATTTCTGGGTCTTCAATTCTATTCCATTGGTCTACTTGTCTGTCTCTATACCAGTACCATGCAGTTTTTATCACAATTGCTCTGTAGTAAAGCTTTAGGTCAGGCATGGTGATTCCACCAGAGGTTCTTTTATCCTTGAGAAGAGTTTTTGCTATCCTAGGTTTTTTGTTATTCCAGATGAATTTGCAAATTGCTCCTTCTAATTCGTTGAAGAATTGAGTTGGAATTTTGATAGGGATTGCATTGAATCTGTAGATTGCTTTTGGCAAGATAGTCATTTTTACAATGTTGATCTTGCCAATCCATGAGCATGGGAGATCTTTCCATCTTCTGAAATCTTCTTTAATTTCTTTCTTCAGAGACTTGAAGTTTTTATCATACAGATCTTTCACTTCCTTAGTTAGAGTCACGCCGAGATATTTTATATTATTTGTGACTACTGTGAAGGGTGTTGTTTCCCTAATTTCTTTCTCAGCCTGTTTATTCTTTGTGTAGAGAAAGGCCATTGACTTGTTTGAGTTAATTTTATATCCAGATACTTCACCGAAGCTGTTTATCACGGTTTAGGAGTTCTCTGGTGGAATTTTTAGGGTCACTTATATATACTATCATATCATCTGCAAAAAGTGATATTTTGACTTCCTCTTTTCCAATTTGTATCCCCTTGATCTCCTTTTGTTGTCGAATTGCTCTGGCTAATACTTCAAGTACTATGTTGCAAAGGTAGGGAGAAAGTGGGCAGCCTTGTCTAGTCCCTGATTTTAGTGGGATTGCTTCCAGCTTCTCTCCATTTACTTTGATGTTGGCTACTGGTTTGCTGTAGATTGTTTTTTATCATGTTTAGGTATGGGCCTTGAATTCCTGATCTTCCCAAGACTTTTACCATGAATTGGTGTTGGATCTTGTCAAATGCTTTTTCTGCATCTAACGAGATGATCATGTGGTTTTTGTCTTTGAATTTGTTTATATAATGGATTACATTGATGGATTTTTGTATATTAAACCATCCCTGCATCCATGGAATAAAACCTACTTGGTCAGGATGGATGATTGCTTTAATGTGCTCTTGGATTCGGTTAGCGAGAATTTTATTGAGGATTTTTGCATCGATATTCATAAGAGAAATTGGCCTGAAGTTCTCAATCTTTGTTGGATCTTTCCGTGGTTTACGTATCAGAGTAATAGTGGCTTCATAAAATGAGTTGGGTAGAGTACATTTTACTTCTATTTTGTGTAATAGTTTGTGCAGAACTGGAATTAGATCTTCTTTGAAGGTCTGATAGAACTCTGCACTAAACCCATCTGGTCCTGGGCTTTTTTTGGCTGGGAGACTATTAATAACTGCTTCTATTTCTTTAGGGGATATGGGAGAGTTTACATGGTCAACTTGATCCTGATTCAACTTTGGTACCTGGTATCTGTCCAGAAATTTGTCCATTTTGTCCAGGTTTTCCAGTTTTGTTGAGTATAACCTTTTGTAGAAGGATCTGATGGTGTTTTGGATTTCTTCAAGATCTGTTGTTATGTCTCCCTTTTCATTTCTGATTTTGTTAATTAGGATTTTGTCCCTGTGCCCTCTAGTGAGTCTAGCTAAGGGTTTATCTATCTTGTTGATTTTCTCAAAGAACCAACTCCTCATTTGGTTAATTCTTTGAATAGTTCTTCCTGTTTCCACTTCGTTGATTTCACACCTGAGTTTGATTATTTCCTGCTGTCTACTCCTCTTGGGTGAATTTGCTTCCTTTTTTTCTGGAGCTTTTAGATGTGTTGTCAAGCTGCTAGTATGTGCTCTCTCCCGTTTCTTCTTGGAGGCACTCAGAGCTATAAGTTTCCCTCTTAGAAATGCTTTCATTGTGTCCCATAGGTTTGGGTACGTTGTGGCTTCATTTTCATTAAACTCTAAAAAGTCTTTAATTTCTTTCTTTATTCCTTCCTTGACCAAGGTATCATTGAGAAGAGTATTGTTCAGTTTCCATGTGAATGTTGGCTTTCCATTATTTATGTTGTTATTGAAGATCAGTCTTAGGCCATGTTGGTCTGATAGGATACATGGGACAATTTCAATATTTTTGTATCCGTTGAGGCCTCTTTTGTGACCAATTATATGGTCAATTTTGGAGAAGGTCCCGTGAGGTGCTGAGAAGAAGGTATATCCTTTTGTTTTAGGATAAAATGTTCTGTAGATATCTGTCAGGTCCATTTGTTTCATAACTTCTGTTAGTTTCACTGTTTCCCTGTTTAGTTTCTGTTTCCACGATCTGTCCATTGATGAAAGTGGTGTGTTGAAGTCTCCCACTATTATTGTGTGAGGTGCAATGTGTGCTTTGAGCTTTACTAAAGTGTCTTTAATGAATGTGGCTGCCCTTGCATTTGGAGCGTAGATATTCAGAATTGAGAGTTCCTCTTGGAGGATTTTACCTTTGATGAGTATGAAGTGTCCCTCCTTGTCTTTTTTGATATCTTTGGGTTGGAAGTCGATTTTATCCGATATTAGAATGGCTACTCCAGCTTGTTTCTTCAGACCATTTGCTTGGAAAATTGTTTTCCAGCCTTTCACTCTGAGGTAGTGTCTGTCTTTTTCCCTGAGATGGGTTTCCTGTAAGCAGCAGAATGTTGGGTCCTGTTTGTGTAGCCAGTCTGTTAGTCTATGTCTTTTTATTGGGGAATTGAGTCCATTGATATTAAGAGATATCAAGGAAAAGTAATTGTTGCTTCCTTTTATTTTTGTTGTTAGAGTTGGCATTCTGTTCTTGTGGCTGTCTTCTTTTTGGTTTGTTGAGGGATTACTTTCTTGATTGTTCTAGGGCATGATTTCCATCCTTGTATTGTTTCTTTTTTGTTATTATCCTTTGAAGGGTTGTATTCGTGGAAATATAATGTGTGAATTTGGTTTTGTCGTGGAATACTTTGGTTTCTCCATCTATGGTAATTGAGAGTTTGGCCGGGTATAGTAGCCTGGGCTGGCATTTGTGTTCTCTTAGTGTCTGTATAACATCTGTCCAGGCTCTTCTGGCTTTCATAGTCTCTGGTGAAAAGTCTGGTGTAATTATGATAGGCCTGCCTTTATATGTTACTTAACCTTTCTCCCTTACTGCTTTTAATATTCTATCTTTATTTAGTGCATTTGTTGTTCTGATTATTATGTGTCGGGAAGAATTTCTTTTCTGGTCCAGTCTATTTGGAGTTCTGTAGGCTTCTTGTATGATCATGGGCATCTCTTTCTTTATGTTTGGGAAGTTTTCTTCTATTATTTTGTTGAAGATATTAGCTGGCCCTTTAAGTTGAAAATCTTCATTCTTATCAACTCCTATTATCCGTAGGTTTGGTCTTCTCATTGTGTCCTGGATTTCCTGGATGTTTTGAGTTAGGATCCTTTTGCATTTTGTATTTTCTTTGACTGTTGTGTCGATGTTCACTATGGAATCTTCTGCACCTGAGATTCTCTCTTCTATTTCTTGTATTCTGTTGCTGATCCTCGCATCTATGTTTCCAGATACCTTTCCTATGGTTTCTATCTCCAGCGTTGCCTCGCTTTGGTTTTTCTTTATTGTGACTACTTCCCTTTTTAGTTCTAGTGTGGTTTTGTTCATTTCCATCACCTGTTTGGATGTGTTTTCCTGTTTTTCTTTAAGGACTTCTACCTGTTTGGTTGTGTTTTCCTGCTTTTCTTTAAGGGCCTGTAACTCTTTAGCAGTGCTCTCTTGTAATTCTTTAAGTGACTTATGAAAGTCCTTCTTGATGTCCTCTATCATCATCATGAGAAATGTTTTTAAATCTGGGTCTAGATTTTCGGTTGTGTTGGGGTGCCCAGGACTAGGTGGGGTGGGAGTTCTGTGTTCTGATGATGGTGAGTGGTCTTGTTTTTTGTTAGTAGGATTCTTACGTTTGCCTTTTGCTGTCTGGTAATCTCTGAAGCTAGCTGTTATAGTTGTCTCTGGTAAGAGCTTGTTTTTCAGGTGACTCTGTTAGCCTCTATAAGTAGACCTTGGAGGCTAGCTCTCTCCTTAGTTTCAGTGGGCAGAGTATTCTCTGCAGGCAAGCTCTCTTCTTGTAGGGAAGGTACCCAGATATCTGGTGTTTGAACCTGCCTCCTGGCAGAAGTTGTGTTCCACTCACTAGAGGGCTTAGGATCCCGTGGGGAATCCTGTGTGGGCCCTTGCGGGTGTTGGGAGACTCTGTTGGCAAGGTACCCTGGTGCTCGAGTGGGGCGGAAGGGTCAAATTTTGTTTTTTATTCCTTCTTTGGGAAATATTCTTCCTGCCAAGGTTATCAGGAACCTCTCTGGCAAGTTTAATAACTCCACCATAATTAGAAAAAGTAGGATCTATTGAGGGGCATATGGGTTCTTTTCAGCTTCTGACTATTATAAATAAGGCTGCTATGAACATAGTGGAGCATGTGTCCTTCTTACTGGTTGGGACATTTTCTGGATATATGCACAGGAGAGGTGTTGCAGGATCCTCCAGTAGTACTATGTCCAATTTTCTGAGGAACCACCAGATGCCCCTCAACAGAGGAATGGATAGAGAAAATGTGGTACGTTTACACAATGGAGTACTACTTAGCTATTAAAAATAATGAATTTATGAAATTCCTAGGCAAATGAATTGACCTGGTGGGCATCATCCTGAGTGAGGTAACCCAATCACAAAAGAACTCACACAATATGTACACACTGATAAGTGGATATTAGTCCAGAAACTTGGAATACCCAACATATAAGATACAATTTGCTAATCACATGTAACTCAAGAAGAACGAAGACCAAAGTGTGGACACTTTGCCCCTTCTTAGAATTGGGAACAAAACACCCATGGAAGGAGTTACAGAGACAGATTGGAGCTGAGAAAAAAGGATGGACCATCTAGAGATTGCCATATCCGGGGATCCATCCCATAATCAGCCTCCAAAAGCTGACACCATTGCATACACTAGCAAGATTTTTCTGAAAGGACCCAGATATAGCTGTCTCATGTGAGACTATGCCGGGGGCCTAGCAAACACAGATGTGGATGCTCACAGTCAGCTATTGGATGGATCACAGGGCCCCCAATAGAGGAGCTAGAGAAAGTACCCAAGGAGCTAAAGGGATTTGCAACCCTATAGGTGGAACAACAATATGAACTACCCAGTACCCCCCAGAGCTCGTGTCTCTAGCTGCATATGTATCAGAAGATGGCCTAGTTGGCCATCAGTGGAAAGAGAGGCCCTTTGGTCATGCAAACTTTATCTGCCTCAGTAAAGGGGAATGCCAGGACCAAGAAGTGGGATTGGATGGGTTGGGGAGTGGGTGGGGGAGCACGTGGGGGACTTTTGGGATAGCATTGGAAATGTAAATGAAATAAATATCTAATTAAAAAAAAACAAAATAAAAAAAAAGAAAGAAAAAGTAGAATCCATCTAGGCTAGGGTATGTATAATGCCCTTAGTAAATAGTAAATGTTGAAACTCTCAGGCTCAAAAATATAGGTTTATTGGAGCTTTTCTTCCATCTTATTCATCCACATTCTATAGATTTTTTTTCCCTGTGTATATGACTCGACCTCTCTCTCTCTCTCTTGCTCTCTCTTTCCTTTCCTCTCTATTTTTTGATATTTTCTTTATTTACATTTCAAATGTTAACCTCTCTCCAGGTCTCCTCTCTGAAAACCCCCTATCCCTTATCCACCAACTCTGCCTCTGTGAGTGTGCTCCCCTACCCATCCAAACCAATCCTGCCTTTCTGCCCTAGCATTCTCCTACTCTGGGGTATTGAAACCCACAGGAACAAAGGGCTCTTTTCCCACTGATATCCAACAATGCCATCCTCTACTGCATACATGTCTGGAACCATGGGTATTCCTTGGTTGGTGGTCCAGTCCTTGAGATCCCCAGGGAATCTGACCTGTTGACACTTTTGCTACCCCTATGGTGCTGCGTACTCCCTCAGTTACTCTAATCCCTTTTTCAGTTCCTCCATCAGGTACACTGGGCTCAATCCAATGGTTGCCTGCTAGCATGTGTCTCTGTATTTGTCAGGCTCAGGAAGAGCCTTTTAGGAGATAATTATATCAGGCTCCAGTCAGCAAGCACTTGGCTGACTGTACATGGGATGGGTCCCTAGGTGGGGCAGTCACTGTATGGTCTTTCCTTCAGTCTCTGCTCCACAGTTTGTCTTCATATTTCCTCCTGTGTGTGTTTTGTTCCCCCTTCTAAGAAGCACTGACACATCCACACTTTGGTCTTTCTTCTTATGGTCTCTGAATTGTATCTGAGGTATTCTGAGCTTTGGGGCTAACATCCACTTATCAGTGACAGCATATCATGTGTGTTCTTTGGTGACTGGTTTACATCACTCAGGATGGTATTTTCAAGTTCCATACATTTGCCTGTGGCTTTCATGAAGTCATTGTTTTTATTAGCTGAGTAGTACTCAATTGTGTAAATGTACAGCATTTTCTGTATCCATTCCTCTGTTGAGGGACATCTGGGTTGTTTTCAGCTTGTGGCTATTATAAATATGGCTTCTATGAACATAGTGAAGAAGGTGTCCTTATTACATGTTGGACCATCTTCTGGGTATATGCCCAGGAGTGGCATTGCTGTGTCCTCAGGTTGTAATGTGTCCTATTTTCTAAGGAACTGCCAAACTGATTTCAAGAGTGGTTGTACCAGCTTGTACTCCCACCAGTAATGGAGGAGTGTTCTTCTTTGTCCACCTCCTCACCAGCATCTGCTGTCACGTGAGTTTTTGAACTTAGTCATTCTGACTGGTATGAGGTGCAATCTCAAGGTTGTTTTGATTTGCATTTCCCTGATGCCTAAGAATATAGAATATTTCTCTTTTTTATTAGACATTTTCTTCATTTACATTTCAAATGCTATCCCCAAAGCCCCCTATACCCTCCCCCTGCCCTGTTCCCCAACCCATCCACTCCTGCTCCCTGGCCCTGGCATTCCCCTGTACTGTGGCATATGATCTCCACAAGACCAAGGGCCTCTTCTCCCATTGATGGTTGATTAGGCCATGCTCTCTCTTGTGAGTCTATGCCAGTGTCTGGCAAGTACAGAAGTGGATGCTCACAGTCATCTATTGGATGGAATATAAGACCCCTAATGAAGGAGCTAGAGAAAGTACCCAAGGACCTAAAGGTGTCTGCAACCCTATAGGAGGAACAACAATATGAACTAACCAGTAACCCCCCCCCACCACCACCACCAGAGCTGTGTCTCTAGTTGCATATGTAGCAGAGGTTGAATATTTCTTTAGGTCCATCTTGGCCATTTGAATCTCCTCATTTGAGAATTCTCTGTTTAGCTTTTTTTTTTTCTTTCAATTTCTTTTCTCTCTTGTGCAAAAAGAGTTAAGGAACTCAGAGCTTTTCATCTGGCAAGTGAGTGACTCTTGATCCCCCTTTTCACCCTTAATCCCCTGATTAAAAATAGCAGGAACTAATTACCAGAATCCAGCAGCTTTTAATCACAGAATAACAACAGAAAGTTACATTATCAGTGGCTGTCAGCATCTCCCCTCTCCCCTCCAGAACTGTTAGGAGTTACAATGCCAGCAATATATATATATATATATCCAAAACTTAAGTATACGAAATAATTTTAGATAATGTCTTCTGCTGTTTGTATTCTCATGTAATAAATTGGCAAACAATATTTGAAGTGAGGAAATTGATGGAGTAAACAGAATAGCTTTCTGATAGTTAATTGTGTTCAGCCAAATTATTCTATTACTATCTCCTTATGCTCTGTGGAAGAAGACACCCTGTGGTTGTCTTCTCTTAAGGAAAGAGCAGCCTTGTAGGCTTTACCCAATGTAATTTTAGGATGATTACTTTCATATAAAAATCATATAACCTCTGATATGGGGAAAAGATAACTGCAGGTAAAACATGGTGGATTTCTGGTAGAATTGCTTGGTTCTGAAATGGTAGCCTTATTAGATTATCTTCTATCTCTGTCTAATTTTGGCTATCTGTCACTTTGTCTCTCTATCTCTCTTTGTTTCACTCTTTGTTTTTTTTTTTTTTTTTTGCTTTTTGTTTTTTTGTTTTGTTTGTTTTTTGTTTTTTGTTTGTTTGTTTTTTAAGACAGGGGCTCATATTGATTTTAGAACATTTTAATTTGGTTGGGTTGGATAGTTGCCAAGCCCCTGTGATGCTCTCTTCTCCTCAGTACTTAGATTAGAGATCCACATTACACCTGCTTTTTACATGGTTTCTTAGAGAGTGAATTCACTTCTCTATCTTTGTATAGCAATAATTTTATGTACTGAGCCATCTGATACCCACAAACATAATCTGAAATTAATGTCTTGCAATAATACTAATGGCTATATTCAGGTGAACCCTTTGAGGTGTTTGTGACTCTAGGAGTTCATTTGTAAACAGGATAATACTGAGGTCAAGTGGGACAAAGTCAATGTTTATGTAAACTGCTAGTGCTTTTCCTGGTACATATAAAATCCTATTCTTACTCTATCTCACACCATTTACTGCAGTGGTCTTAGCGATTATGCCGAATCAAGGATGAATGATCAGAACATCTTCCACTCAGTAAAGCATTTGTACTAGGAGTCTCTACAAAGTATGTGCTGAAGGAAAGCCCAAATAGTTACTTATCCCCAATCTAAGAGAAAGGGAACTTCTTAAATATTTTACTATTCTGCCTGGTATTTGCTTGAAAGAGTGTTATATGACCAGCTGTATAAGTATAGAAAAGCAGGTATATAAATCAAGTAATCTTTGTATGATAAACAATAAAGACAGTTATTTAAAAACTATTGTTTAATATATGTGTGTGAACATATATACTACCATAGTAAGCCTATTAAGTATACACTATACATATGCATACAAATACACTATACATATTAAGTAAAAGTAAAACTTACTAATGAGACCATATGCCTTTTCATTTTCTCATAAAGAAGTAAATCTTGGTTATAAGGTATCTCCAAGTGTCTTCAAAGTAGATCACTATTTTAATTTTTTAATTGTTAATGATGAGAAGAACACTGCCATCTACATGCATATTTTAAAATATTGAACATATATTTAGGAATAACTGGAAATTATTTCCAGATACTAAGTCAAAATTAATTCCACAACTTTATGAAATTTAAGGTAGGAACCCAGACAGTAAACATTAAAAATAAATGTTAACACAAGCCACAGATAGAATAATTTGACATTCCATGATGAGCAGGGCAAATATCAAAACTCTTTGTTTTTCATTATTAAATTATTAAGTGTCCATAAGATAAGTTTCTGCTCTACTCTTTGTACTTGCATCACCATTTGACCGGAGGAATCCTGGATTATTATTTTTGAGGTGGATAGGGGGCCCCATCCCTCAACTGGGGTCTGTGGCTATCCACTGGATATGATCTCTACAGGTTCTATCTCCCCTTTGTTGGGTATTTCTGCTAAAATCTTCCCTGTTGGGTCCTGCTAAACTCTTGAATCCCTGGCATCTGGAACTTTCTAGTGGCTAACCTCAGTTCCCCCTCCCCAACTGCTACACATCTACTTTCAAAATCCTGACCTCTGTGCTTACCCCCATTTCCTCCCATATCTGA
>NC_000067.6:114692103-114827103 GCF_000001635.26 Mus musculus
CTGTGTGTGTATTCACTTGGTATGTGTAAATATAAAGGCAAGAAGATAACGTTGAATGTCATATCTCAGAAACCATTAACCTTGCTTTTTGAGAGAGGGTCTTTAGTTCTCTGGAACATCTTTTTTTTAAATTGGATATTTTGTTTATTTACATTTCTTTTTTATTAGATATTTTCTTTATTTACATTTCAAACGTTATCCTGAAATTTCCCTATACCCTCCCCCCTCCCTGCTCCCCTACCCACCCACTCCCACTCCCACTTCTTAGCCCTGGCCTTCCCCTGTACTGGGGGGCCAAGGGGCCTCTCTGGAACATCTTGATTGACAAAAGCAGGGTGACATTTTGAGTCCATCTGGCTCTGCCTCCCTAAGACTGGTGTTAAATGTACAAACCAATAATGAACCCAATAATGTAAAACTACACAATAATGTATTTCCCCCATGCCTTCTGCTGTGCACATTCACATCCTCATGCCTACAAGACAAGTACTTTACTTACTGATTATCTCCTCAGCATCAGAACTTTTATTTCTCAGGGGAATTTAGGTGTCTTAAGAGACTCAGAGTCTCTTTTGTAGAAATGGAATGTGACCAGGATGAAGTTTTATTACAAGTGACATTCACATGTAACTTTTTGCAAGGTTTGTGAGCTACAGAAGAAAGACCCCAGCTAGTCTTGGTAGAGTCAAGGATTGTAGTGATAAAGGAGACTGAGCTATATTTTCTGTTTTACTTCTTGTTTTATGTGAATGGGATGATTTGGGATCGTGTGTGTACTGTGTTATTTTTCATGCTTTTGTTAACATTGATACGTGTGTGTGGTACATATAGTTGTGTAGGTGTTTGTGAGTGTATATGTGTGCATGCAGTCAAGCATATGGAGGCCAGACAGTGGGTGTCTTTCCTTAATCACTACCCACAACCTGGAGCACATGAATTCTGATAAAATGGTTGGTTAATAAGATTTAAGGCTCTACCTGTCTTGGCTGCCTGACTCAATGCATTGCTGGAATTGCAGGTATATCATACCTGTGCCTGGCTTTTTATACAGATTTGGGGGGGGGGTTCAAATTTGGATTCTTGAACTTTTTAAGCAAAGTCCTTTTTTCATCCTCTTCTTGTTTTTGAGACAGAACTTTCCTTAAATTTGCTAGGTAGCTGTGGTGGCTACACTTGAACTTCTGATTTTCTCTGCTTCCATCTAAAGTGAGAGGATTGCAGGCTTGCTTCACTTGAGATAGCTACCACATCCCAAGAAATGAAAGGGAAGACTGGCATCTGTAGAAATATACATAAGTAACAATTAATTTTTAGACACTTAAAACCAGCATCCTTTCTTTCCATTCAACTGGCTTAGAAAGCTCACTCAATATTAACCCAGGAAATAGAATAGATACGTTCAAGAAATGTTATAATCTCAAGAAAGAGCAGAGATTGAAAATGGATAGACTTGTTTATTTCTTTGTTTGGGGCTAAAATTTTGGTTTAAAGTTAATGACGTGAATAGAAGGGTTTTCTTAAATAGCACAGATAAAATATTTCAGATGAGCTAGCATTACGTTAATGACACTTTGAGAATTATAGTTGGTATTACACATCGTACCAATGCTTAGTGCATGTAGAAATAAATTATTTGTTAGATAAATGATTGAGATGAGAGGTTGAGAATCATATTAATTAGTCTGCTAAAATCAATGATATTTACTTGGGGTAATCATTAATCTGGCTTTCAACAAAATGATTTCATAAAATTCAATCACATTTTTGTCACAAACCAGGATTATGAAATGTGATTTTTTTCCTTTCAATCAGTGCTATGTACTTGGCCATGTCAAATTTTTAACAACAGCAATTGCTCTAAAACTGCTTGAGGATGTAGACATTTTCCTTTACATTCATATTTAAATGATTCTGGGTCTTAAGTAACAGCTCCACAGTTAAAGTGTTTGCTGCACAAGCATAAGGACATGGGTTCATATCTCCAGCACCCATGTACAGTCAACCCCAGACCCGGAGGGAAAGTGCCAGGAAGTCTAGCTGAATTGGCTAGACTCAATATTAGAGATCCTCTTTCAAAAAATAAGCTTTAAACGGGAATCTAGTGTCAACTACTGGGGTCCACAGGCATGCACATAAAAAGGAGTAAACTGACCAGCACACAGGCAAACACATGCATGCAAAGTACAAACAAAGACACTCACACAAGTATACACCCGGGGACATACACACACACACACACACACACACACACACACACACACACACACACAGAGAGTTCAAAAGTGTATCAGCTGTCCGTATTTCTTTTATATTTTAAAACTCTAAAATAGAGGGCCAACAAGATGGCTCAGTGGGAAAAAATTGATTTTGCTGCATCTGACAACCTGAATTTCACCCACAGAATCCACATGTTAAAAGAAAAGATCAGACATCTACAAGTTGCCCCTTGTCTTCCAAACACATTCTACAGCATGTAGCCCCATTACAGCAAACAAACAAATACATAAGAAAAGAAATTAAATTATTTCCAACAAAGTGAGAGGTGAGAGAAAACAGAGATTGGATGATGAATTAGATGAATCCAGCTGCTCAAAGCATAAGGTTAATTCATTTTCAGGAAACTGAATTTTATTGAAATTCTGGGTTGATATTTGACTTACACTTTTTTCTTTTCATAATGTGATTTGTAATTCTATTTTAAAATTACCTTTATCCAAATAGGCAAGATTTGTTTTTAATTTAATTTTCAAGGTTATTAATATCTTGCCCATCACTGGTTATTTCCTTTCCCCACAAACACATAGGTATCACAGATATAAACTTGGCTATTTCAGGGTAGAGAGTATTATGGAGTATTTCCATACCCTTGGTATGGAAAATAAGATGAATTTATAATAGTAATGAATTATAATTTATTTGTTTGATTGTTTTTGTTTTTTGAGACAGGGTTTCTTGGTATAGCCCTGGCTGTCTTGGAACTCACTTTGTAGACCAGGCTGGCCTCGAACTCAGAAATCTGCCTGCCTTTGTCTCCTGAGTGCTGGGATTAAAGGTGTGCACCACCACGCCTGGCATAAATTATAATTTAATTAAGATAAAAAGTATACAAAACATTTTATCAATGGAGACACTTACATTTGCTCCAGTGGATGCTAGAACATCCCTCTTCTGCCTCACTGAGAATCCTACCTTAGTGAACTGCTGCTTGATTTTCCAAATTATTACATTTGAAATTCTAGAGTTAATATTGAGGGTCTGCAAGGTTCTTTACAGGAAGACCAGGAATAGCCTGAAATCCATGCTTGTTTTCCCCTTTTCAAAATGAAACAACTGTTAGCTATCATAACCTATTTTATCTATGATTACTTTGGGCATAACTTTTTATTTGAAAATATAGTCTTATGTCTTCTTTCCTGTTTCCTAGAGCCCATATTCCACCCTCACATTAGCAAGCAACTTGTGAACACAGACAGATTTGAAATTCCTCAAATTCATTATTTTCAAAAAATTGAAGGATGGGATTAAATTTTTATCATACCCTGCCTAGTTCTTTCTTTATAACTATAGAAAATTAAATGTTAAATTGTTGAAAGGTAAAGAAAGCAGGGTCAGGAGCTTTAGGTCATCTTGGGCTACACAGTGTCCAAAAAACTGAACAAAACAAAATTCATTGCCAAGTTTTCATATTAAGAAGCTAGGAACATATGCCAAGTACAGGGGAAAGCCAGGGCCAGGAAATGGGAGTGGGTAGGTTGGGGAGCAGGGTGGGGGGAGAGTATAGGGGGGATTTGGGGATAGCATTTGAAATGTAAATGAAGAAAATATCTAATAAAAAAGAAAAAAAGAAGCTAGAAACAGAGAAGCAAAGAAAGCTCAAACTAAGCAGAAAAATAATACAGAATACAGTCAAATGAACTGAAAAAAAGAACAGAGAGTCAGTAGATAAAAATAACAACAAAATTCACATTTAGTTCTCTGAAATACTAGTAAAACTGACAAAAGATTAGCTATACTTGCAAACACATAAGAATAGTCATTTAGCAAATTCAGAACCAAAAAAGAAAATAAAACTATTGACATTATAAAAAAATTCAAAGCACCTAGGAAACTATTATAGACAAGTTCATGGTAAATAAGCTGAAGATATACCTAGAGAGGCAAACATGAATAAATCTGAGTCAAAAATATTAAGATTTCCATATACTTATCACAAATAAATGTGTTAAATTAACAATCAAAAAACTCCCTACAGAGGTTTCCATAGTCAGAAGTTTCATTAACCTCCATTGACCAATTACACAAAATATAATGAATATGTAAGCTGCATCAATCCTTTGAACTAGCAAGTAGCAGATGTTGTCCAAATGGTGCTACAAAGCTACAATTATTCTAGCTTTGAAGCCAAAACACACTAAAATATACTTACACATATTCACCAATAATTCCTAGGACTGCAGATGCAGCCCTACCTAAAATATTAGCAAAATGATTTTAGCAACATGGCAAATATATTCTGCATCATGACAGATAAAGCTTATCTTAGAAACAGTTTGACATATGAGAGTTAAAAAAAAAGCAATGTTCACCAAAGAATAAACCCAGAGAAGTGTGTCATTACGGCGATGCTTCTATCTCTGCCTTCTTGGCTCTAGGCTTATAGGAACTCATTTTTATAGTGAGTTAATTTGTTTTAATTTTATTTATCTTACTTTACGTGCACAAGTGTTCCAATTACATCCGTGAACATGACATCACTTATATGCCCAGCACCCAGAGCCAATAGTAGGTGTTAGTTCCCCTGAAACTAGAATTACAGATGCTGTGAGCTTTCCTGTATATGCTGGAAACTGAACTAGGGCACTCACCAAGAACAAGCCATATCGCTTTTGCTGTATCTAGCTTTTATATAGAGACTTGAGACCTGAAATCAGGTCCTAGTAACTGCTCAGCAAACATTTTATGAATTAGAACCATCTCAAAGTTCAAGTACCTGGTCACTTAAAAACAATTATTTGTAATAGTTAAAATGGAGATAAATAAGTGATCACTAATTAACAAGTGCATAAATATAGATTAATGTTTAATGTGTCCTGTATTATTTAGTACTAATAAAAACTGGTACTAAGACATGCACATAGGAGTAACTTGGAAATGTGGCAAATGAAAAAGCCAGACACAAAGGCCATACACTGTAATTATGCCATTATATGAAAGTTTCAAAACAGGAAAACTCATAGAGTCAGGACAGGTGGAGGCTGCTGCAAAGGGTCGCAGAAAGTGCAGAATGATATTAATTGGCTGCAAGTTATTTTGAGGTCATAAAAATGGTGCATTGGTCACAGTTTAATTATTTCACAACTATACTAACAACAACTAAGTTGTATGTATTAAAACTTGACATTTTAGCTCGTAGTTTCCCCATATGTAAAAACTAGCAAACGGAGATAATGATACCTGCTGAGGTGTACACGTTAAATACTATTGTGGAGAAACCTCTATGGTAGGCCAGTGTATTGTCATTTCTGAAAGTCTCTGGAATATTTGCCTGTAAGTTTTCTGCCCTTTGCTCTATCATGACTCTCCTCTGACATAGCCTTCAGTGAAAACGATTTCTCTTTCCCTGTTTCCCTGACATTTCTGCTTGGGTGATTAATAATTTCTTTTTTATTTTTACTTTTAACTTTCTAATTAGATATTTTCTTTATTTACATTTCAAATGCTATCCCATTTCCTTCCTCCCTCCCGCCCCCGCTCCCCAACCCATCCACTCCCGATACCTGGCTCTGGCATTCCCCTAAACTGGGGCATAGAACCTTCACAAGACCATGGGCCTCTCCTACCGTTGATGGCCGAGTAGGCCATTCTCTGCTACATATGCAACTAGAGACACGAGTCCCACCATGTGATTTCTTTGATTGGTGGTTTAATCCCAGGGAGCTCTGGTGGTACTGATTAGTTCGTATTGTTGGTCCTCCTACAGGGCTGCAAACCGCTTCAGCTCCTTGGGTAATTTCACTAGCTCCTTCATTGGGGACCCTGTGCTCCGTCCAGTCTATGACTATGAGCATCCACTTCTGTAATTGCTAGGCACTGGTAGAGCCTCTCAGGAGATAGTTATATCAGGCTCCTGTCAGCAAAATCTTGTTGGCATTTGCAATAGTGTCTGGGTTTGGCGGTTGTTTATAGGATGGATCCCCAGGTGGGGCAATCTCTGAATGGTCATTCCTTCAGTCTCTGCTCCAAACCTTGTCTCTGTAAAATGGGGATTTTGTTCCTCCTTCTAAGAAGGATGGAAGTATCCACACTTTGGTCTTCCTTCTTCTTGAGTTTCATGTGTTTTCAAATTGTATCTTGGTTATTCTGAGTTTCTGGGCTTGTGTAGTTATTAAGCTACATCCTAGGGAAACAAGATGGATCAATGTGCAATGGTGCTTTCCTCCAAGCTCAGCTAATAAACGGAGTTCAATCCCTGGAACCTACATGGTGAGGGAAACACTGATTCCCACAAGATTTTTCTCTTATTACTATAAAACTGCCATATTATAAGCATGTAAACACACACACACGCATGCATGCACGCACGCACACATGCATGCATACACTTATATTAAGAGTGAGTTTGAATGAGCAACTTTGGCCAAAACTATTTTTACCACCACTATTTCATCCCTTCTAAATCATTTTCTAAGTGATACTTCCTGAAAGTGCTTAAGAACTATTTAAACACTTATGAAGTTCTATTTCTGGAAAAGAATCTTCTAAAATAATGATTTGTTTGTAGAAGAGACTTTGTCTAAACTACAATTAATTTAAAAAATCTATTTCATTTTGAAATACAAAATTCTAGAAATTAATAATTTGGCAAAAGTCAATTTCATACTCTATATCTCACAGTTCTCAGGGGTTTATCTAGCACAATCAGTTCTTCCCTTCATGTTTTACATGTAAATATACTGTATTCCCCATTAATAGGTGAACATGACATGCAGATATCTTCCTACTTTCAGTTTGTTGCATTAGCTTTTCCACTTAACTCAGTTTCATTTTATTAAGTTCTAAGAGTAACTTCTGATCTCCAGACAAGGCACCAATTATGTCCAATAAGATAGAAAAGGAATAAAGGAAGATCCCATAATTTTGATGAATTGTATATGATAAGGAATTATTCAGAGATTGCAGGAGCATTAAATTTTGTTCATATGTCTGTGTAAGTACCTTCATAATAACATTAATAATATATATAGAGATAGGGATATTATTACAAACAGAAATCTCATTAACCACTCAATTATGCCTTTAATATCAAAGGCTTGGTAATCCTTTCCTTTTAAACAACAAACTAATTACATTTGCTCATTTTAAAATCTTTCCTTTACTATTAAACATAGCACTTCATCTTTCTAAAGGACAGCAAATGTAGACATAAAATATATATTTACACTCAGTCCAGTCATTGCACATAATTGTCCTTGGTTCCCTGGCCTTGAAAATCTTTCTTGTCATTTCTCTATACATCAAAACAGATACAGGGGCTGGAGAGATGGCTCAGTGGGTAAGAGCACCCAACTGCTCTTCCGAAGGTCCTGAGTTCAAATCCCAGCAACCACATGGTGGCTCACAACCATCCTTAATGAGATCTGACTCCCTCTTCTGGAGTGTCTGAAGACAGCTACAGTGTACTTACATATAATAAAAATAAAATAAATTAAAAAAAAAACAGATACGTAAGAACACATTGCATAACAGAGCATTATATTTTCTACCAGCAAACATGGGGAGCTGATATTTCTACAATTTTTTTATGCATCACTGAAAAATGATCATGAAGAAAATTTACATCAGTTTGTTAAGAGAATAATTGTATTGCATCATTAAGCCCTACATTCACATTTTCTATCCCACAAATCAATGGAATATGTATATATGGTGTGTGTTTGAAGGTGTAGATAAATATGTAACAGGATATATATATATATATATATATATATATATATATATATATATATATATATATAGCATCACAGGTCCATCTCCATTGTTGAACCTTACCTTTGTTCTTATTTGAGAAAGCGTCTCAAATAAGTTCACAGCTGTATGTAGCAGTCCTGCTAGCCTGAGAGCTTCTGGGAACTTTTATCTCATTGCAAGAACTCAGAGATTATGGAAGTCTGCTATTATGTCTGGCTTTTATATAGGTTCTGGGAATTTGAACTAAGTTCCTAATTTTTGGATGGCAAACTCTTTACTCATGGAACCCTCTGCCCAGCCCCCACTCTGACTTTTCAACTTTATACACATAATTGATTCCTCTTTAGGATTTTTTTTTGTTTGTATTGTATTATAAATGGTGCCCTAGTGTGTTTATCATGATATTTGGAAGGACAATGCACTAGAAATGGGATTTTGGAATTTAAGCATCAAGAACGGTTCACTTAGATAACAAAGTGCTTTAATACTTGTAACACTGCATAAATACATCTAATATATTTGGCAATTTGTATTTCACGGTACTGTATGAACATGATTGTAAATATTTTATTTTTCCATTCTTTAGATGAACAGGATTGCAAACTGGTGTCTTTTCAACTCAGCTGATGTTGTGCTCTAACAAGAATTATCTGCTCAGATATTTTATTCACTTCCTATCATATTATATATATATATATATATATATATATACATTTTTAATTTTTAAAATATTTATGACATCTGTCACTGTCTTCCATTTTTTATTGGATATTTTCTTTATTTATATTTCAAAAGTTTTCCTCTTTCCAGGTCTCTTTTCTAGGTTTCTTTTCAGACTGCCCCCTATCCCATCCCCCAACCCCTGCCTTTATAAGGGGCTCCACTACCCATCCACCCACCCACCTACCCACGCACCCTCTCTGATCATCCCACCCTGGCATCCTCATAAACTGGGGCATTGAACACTCTCAGCTCCAAGAACCTCTCCTCTAACTGACGTCCAACAATGCCATCCTCTGCCACATATGCAGCTGGAGCTATGGGTCCTTCCATGTGTATTCATTGGTTGATGTGTATTCTTAGGGAGCTCCAGGAGGTATGACCTGTTGAAATTGTGACTCCCTCCATGGGGCTACAAACTCCCTCAGCTCCTTACGTCCCTTCTCCAACTCCTCTCTCAGAGACCCCACACTCAGTCTAATGGTTGACTGCTAGCATCTCCCTCTGTATTTGTCAGGCTTTGACAGAGCCTCTCAGGAGACAGCCATATCTGGCTTCCATTAGCAAGCACTTCCAGGCATGCACCGTAGAGTCTGGATTTGGTGACTCTATATGGGATGAATCCCTAGGTGGGGCAGTCTCTGGATAGACTTTCCTTCAGTCTCTGCTCTACACTTTGTATCCATATTTTCTCCTGTGAATATTTTGTTCTCCCTTCTAAGAAGTACTGAAGCATCCATATTTCGGTCTTCTTTCTTCTTGGGCTTCATATGGTCTGTGAAATAAATCTAGGGAATTCAGAACTTTTGGGCTAATATGCATTTATCAGTGAGTATATAACGTGGATGTTCTTTTCTGATTGGGTTACCTCACTCAGGATGATACTTTCAAGTTCCATCCATTTGCCTGTGAATTTCATGAAGTCATTATTTTAATAGCTGAGTAGTACTCCATTGTGTAAATGTACCACATTTTCTGTACCCATTCCCCAGTGAGGGACACCTAGGTTGTTTCCAACTTCTGGGTATTATAAATATGGGTGCTATCAACATAGTGAAGCATGTGTTCTTATTACATGTTGGAGCATCTTCTGGATATATGCCCAGGAGTAGTATAGCTGGGTCCTCAGGTAGTATTATGTCCAATTTTCTGAGGAACCACCAGACAGATTTCCAGAGTGATTGTACAAGTTGCAGTCCCACCAGCAAAGGAGAAGTGTTCCTCTTTCTTCACACCCTTGTAGGCATCTGCTGTCACCTGAGGTTTTTATCTTAGCCATTTTGACTGGTGTGAGGTGGAATTTCAGGGTTGTTTTGATTTGCATTTCCCTGATGACTAAGGATGTTGAACATTTCTGTAGGTGCTTCTTGGCCATGATCCCCATATTTTAATAGGGTTATTTTGGTTCTCTGGAATCTATCTTCTTGAGTTCTTTGTATATATTAGATATTAACCCTCTATCAGATGTGGGATTGGTAAAGTTCTTGCCCCAACCTGTTGGTTGTTTTTTTGTCCAAATGACCATGTCCTTTGTCTTACAGAAGCTTTGGAATTTGATGAGATCACATTTGTCGATTCTTGATCTTAGAGCATAAGACATTGGTGTTCTGTGAAGGAACATTTCCCGTGTGTCCATGTGTTCGAGAATTTTCCCCATTTTCTCTTCTATTAGATTCAGTGTATTTAGTTTTATGTGGATTTCCTTGAACCATTTTTACTTGACTTTGTACAGGGAGATGAAAATGAATCAATTTGCATTCTTCTACATGTTGACCACCAATGAACCAGCACCATTTGTTGAATACGCTGTCTTATTTCCACTAGATGAATTTAGCTCCTTTGTCAAAGATAAAGTGACCATAGGTGTGTGGGTTCTTTTCTGGGTCTTCAACTCTATTCCATTGATCTACCTGCCTCTCACTTTACCCATACTATATAGTTTTTATCACTATTGGTCTGTAGTACAGCTTAGGGTCAGGGATGGTGATTATCACAGAAGTTCTTTTATTTTTGAGAATAGTTTTCGCTATCCTGTGTGTTTTGTTATTCAAAATGAACTTGAGAATTGTGCTTTCTAACTCTATGAAGAATTGAGTTGGAATTTTGAAGGGGATTTTATTTAATGTGAAGATTGCTTTGACTAGATGGTCATGTTTTACTATATTAATCCTGTAATCCAAGAGCATGGAAGATCTTTGCATCTTTTGAGATCTTCTTTGATTTGTTTCTTCAGAGACTTGAAGTTCTTGTGATACAGATCTTTGACTTGTTTGGTTAGAGTCATACCAAGATATTTTAAAATGTTTTTGACTATTGTGAAGGGTGTTATTTCACTATTTTTTCTCAGCCCATTTATCCCTTGAGTATAGGAAGTCTACTGATTTCTTTGAGTTAATTTTATATCTGGCCACTTTTCTGAAGTTGTTTATCAGATTTAGGAGTTCTCTGTTGGAATTTTGGGTTCACTTAAGTATAATATCATATCATCTGCAAATAGTAATATTTTGACTTCTTCCTTTACGATTTCCTTTTACCTCCTTTTGTTGTCTAATTGTTATAGTTGAAACTTCAAATACTATATTGAATTGAAAGGGAGACTGAGGGCATCTTTGTCTAGTCCATGATTTTAGTTTGATTGCTTCAAGTTTCTCTATATTTACTTTGATGCTGGCTACTGGTTTGCTATATATTGCTTTTACTGTGTTTATGTACGCACCTTGAATTCCTGATCTTTTCAAGACTTTTAACATGAAGGGATATTGACTATTGTCAAAAGCTTTTTCAGCATCAAATTAAATGATCATGTGGGTTTTTTTCCCCTTTGAGTTTATGTAGTGAATTACATTGATAGATTTCTGTATATTGAACCATCCCTATATCCCTAAGATGAAATCTATTTGACCTTGGTGAATGATTGTTTTGATGTGTTCTTGGATTCAGTTTAAGAGAATTTATTGAATATTTTTGCATCGACATTCCTAAGAGAAATTGGTGTGAAGTTCTCTTTTTTTGTGTCTTCATGTGGTTTATGTATCAGGGTAACTGTGGCTTTATAGAGCAAACTGGGTAGTGCATATACACAGATATACACATACACACAGACAGACAGACAGACAGACAGACATACAGACAGAGACACTAAATCTAAACAATGAGAAATCCTCACATATGTCTAGGATCAAATATCTACATCTTAATGAAGAGTTGAGATGAAGAACTAATTCCTCCTATTTATCAAATCTTTGCACTCTCAACTAACAACTTGGTGCTTTTAATAACCATTCTATACCCGTCTCTATCCTTTTGAATCTCCAGTTCTGTTCTCTGCTTCTATGTTTTTAGAATTTTGTATTACTCATGTAAGTATATCTAGCTTGTTTGGTTTAGTCTAGTGTATTTTAAGATTATTCAAACTGTGACAAAGTGATAGGATTGCATTTTTATATCATTATAAACTGTTCCTTCTATAAGTATGTGAAAGATGAATATATAGTTTAAGAACTGAGAAATACTTGGTATTTGATCCCTCTTAAAAGCTGTGATTATTTATTTATGTATTATTATTATTATTAATTATTCTTATTATGTATTGTTTGGGTTGAAGGAAAAATGTTTGTATTTCTCTGTCATGTTACATTTTTAGTGTCTTTCCTGTTCATGTATCTTTGTCTGTGTGTGTGTGTGTGTGTGTGTGTGTGTGTGTGTGTGTGCCTGTGTGTCTGTGTGTTTCTGTGTCTGTGTCTGTGTGTGTGTATGTCTCTCTGTGTGTTGCTGTGTGTTTCTGTGTGTGAAAGAGTGCATGTGTATGTGTGCTCATGTATGCTTAGCTTTGTTATACATTTAGTACTTAAATGATGAAACTGAAATAATCTCTGTTTCATGTAGTCTCAAATATTACTTCCTTCCTGATCAATTTTAAGTGAATAATTATAAATATTCATAATTATAAATATTCTTGTCACAACTAATTTTCTTCTGCCCCCTAGTCCTACAGTTCTTTTAGTTTTTCAGTATTAAGAATTTTTCAGGACCCGTTGAGATTGTATTTTATTTTCTAAGGATACTGAATACTGGGTAGGAAAAAAATTTACTCATTGATTTTTGTTTAATGTTTGCTGTGAGGTGTGATGTTTCATTTTTAAACATATGCCGCACAATCATGTGAATCAGGGTTTGGCTCCTGAATACATACACATAAATCATGAATGAGTATTATGGTCTGTCATTCCAACCTTTAAATGCAGAGGCAATTACATTGGCCATCACTTAGCCATAAAACTGAGTGATGGTTTTCATGAGACTCTCTCTTTCAATGAATAAGGTATAATAAAGATATCCAAGATTATTTCTGATATGTACCTTGGGCCTCCATTTACATTCTTATCCATGTGCATATGTACCTCCCATACACAAGTGCTTATACTCATGTATACACATGCATAACCCCCCACACAATGATGCAAACAGGAAAATGAGTAAAGGAATAAAATGTTTACTTTTCAGAAGAGTTTATTTATTGAATTAATTCAAAATTATTCTTTATATTACTTTCTGAAACATTGATGACAGAAAATACTATTAAAACATATTCATTCAATATGTTTATTACTATGATATTTACAGTGACTACTAGTACATGCTTACATAGTTTTCGTGAGCCATTCTAAACCAATGGCAATAGATCTATGATCAAATAGTTGTCTTTTTATTATCACTGTTGATAAAATTTAAGCATTAAGGTAAATAACTATAATATTAACCATCATTCAAATAACTTCTCTTATTTTAGTAAGTTGTTATATCAGAATTCAATGGAACTAACTTAAGTTTCTATCTTTTCACGTTTCCCTGTGATATACAAATGCATTTCATCATTAGGGTCCTAGACTGTACACAAGTGTCACACAGATTTCCTTCTTCTCTTCCCTCTCTTGTTCATTTTATTATCTCTATGGCTAAAGTTTTTACTCCTAATGTAATAACTATAATATTAATCATTATCCAAATAATTTGGTTCCTCTGTCTTTTCTGCCTCTGAGGCATCCAAATGCATTTCTTCATTAGGCTGCTTTACTGCACAGAAATTCCAGTCAAACTGTCGTCATTTCCCAGTGCTTTCAGGTCTTTTCTTAAGAGCTTCATGATGGCATTCACACACTATTCCTCCTCCTGCAGATCCTGAATCATACAGGTAAGCCTCCCCTTCCTCATCCATCTTTCCTGTTCTCTGAGTCCTCTGGGGCAAGTCAAGCTGCCCTGGCATTCTACTATCCCAGGGGTACCTCCATTCTCCTGCCAACTCTTCTCCCAACTTTTTCAGACATAAAGACCCTGAACAATAGAGGTTAGCTAATGTCCCTTATCCATCTTTCCTCCTCACAGAATCCTCTGTGGCACACCTAGCTACTCTGAACAGGCTGCTAACCCAGACATTCTTCCACCACCTCTCTGCCTACCTACATTGTACCTGCTATTTCTGAACAATACACACCTGTGGTCCTGACCCATACAGACTTGTTGATCTACACCATACAACCCAAGGATAGTCATCAGAGAAATGCCACACCAGGGCAATAGATAATAACTCCCATCCCAATACCTAAAGGAATATCCAAGAACCAAAGAGATCCAGATGGCTAAAGACCTTTGAATGACTGGAACCAACAAAAGCAAGGGCAATATGACACCTTCAAAGCACAGCTTCTCCACCCTCTATGATGTTAGAATCTGCCTTCCCATCTAGAACATCAAGCCATCACTCACTATTACTATGTTCCATCTGGGTTGTTCTCAACTGTAGTTAGACAACCCTCTAGGCCATATTTTCTTGGCCCCTACTCAATGTCTGTTCTCCTTCTCCCTCCCATACAGTCTTCTTCTGTCACACAGTGGCTCTTTCTTTCCTTTTTCTTCTCATGGTTGTCTCTCTCCAAATTCAGGAAATCTCCACCCCACCTATGTTTGTTCTGCACAACTGTTGGTGTCTGTATTAACCAATCAGAATTAACAGGATTCCAGGGGCTAAGTGCAGACTCCTGGTCTTGGGGTCTGCACTTAGCATTATAATAAACAAAAAAGACAAAAACCTCAAGTGACACATAGCACTCATGTGGAATTTGGGAGAAAACATGAGGAAGTCATTCTTGTGCTGCTATATGGGTCTCAGGGATAAACCTCAGGATGTGAGGCAGAGCCTTGAGTGCTTTTAATACTATAAGACATCTGAGCAGCCACATGTATTGATCTTATGTATGTGTTGGGGTTTTATAATACTAAGGAGTAATGAGATGACGTGTGTGTGTGTGTGTTATTTGTTCTATGAGGAAAAATATGTGCCTCATCTTTGTTGTTTTATGCTATTATAAAAAGTATTCCATAGATGAGGTAGTTTTTAATGAAAACAGACTTATTGCTTTATTAATTGTAGATAGAGGCCATCATCTTGTAAAGGCCTTCCTGTTACATCACAATATGGAAGAATCTATCCTTTAATGAGAAAGATTACTCAACGGGGACAGAAAGCAGAGTACAAGAGTAGTGTGTGTGTGTGTGTGTGTGGGAGGGGGGGAAGACAGAGAGACATACAGAGAGGTTTGAGAGGAAAAGGATCAGAGAAGAGGAAAGAGAAAGAAAATAGAAGAAAGAAAGAGAAGAGAAATGGGGAGCAGAAAGACAGGGAAAGAAAGAATGAACATACAAAAGGGAACAAACCAAATCCCATAATAAGAGCATCGATTCTTACATTCACAAGGATGGATAATTCCTCATATACTCAAAACTTCTTAAAAGTCACATCTCTTAATATTACTCTAGTGACAATTAAATTTTAACACACATTTGTCAAAGCCTATAACATAATCCATAATGCTCAACAAAGATCATGTCTTAGAAAATACCCTCAAGCATACTGACTTGTACATGACATCTACAATGGAGTTAATGAGTCTTAGCTTCTAATTGTTTTTTAATCTCCAACACTAATGCACATTAGCTTGATCAAGAGGATACCATTTAATGAGTGTATTTTATTTCCAAACACTTAAGTTCTTCTCTTGAGTCTCTTCTCCCCAAGCCTTTGAAATATCAGCCAGCTCAATGCTGGCCATCAGCATTAGCTACTTTATCAAGCAAAACATTTTGTATCCCTGGTAGTGCTCACAGATGGCTATTCTCTACATGAGCTACTTTATCAAACATGACATTTACTTACAAGGTTGCTGAGGAGTGGGTTAAACATGTCCTAATATTTTTTACTGCCCCATACATTTTTTTCATATCCCATTGCTCCCCTATTAGTTATACCATGTTGTCTCCCTGGAAATCCAGAGTGAAACAATTGAAAATGTATGCATCATGATTAGCTTAAATAAAGCACTTTTGCTTTGATTTCATATTTCATTATAGTCACAAAGAGCTAAGTCTTTTATATTTTACAAATCAAGTCAAAGTCCTAATAACTTTTGATGTATTGATATATTTATGTTTTCACATGTGTGTTTGTGTGTGTGTGTGTGTGTGTCTTTAATAACCCACTTCATATCCTTGATAGCTAGTATTGATTACCAACAAGATCTATAATCACATATGGGGAAGTTCTCTGGATAAGGTTGTGAGGTAGTTTATAGTTTGGAATAACTATAGTGGAAAGAACCACTATAATGGTGGGTGGTACCATATCATGGGCAAGGACATTTAATAAATAAATCAGAGAATGTGAGCTGGACACAAAGTCGCATGACTGTTGATTTCCACCTGTTGATGCAATGAAGTCAGTTGCCTCCTAAAGTTCTGCTGTCATGACTTGCGTATCATGATGGTCTATAATATCAAACTATGGTCTAAATAAATCCTTTCTGCCGTAAGTTATTTTGTCACACATTATGATATAGCAATAAATCTATTAATATTTTCTACACAGGTATTTATTGTTAAGCATCAAAGTTACCAATAAAAAAAACCTACAGCACAGAAAAATCTGAGAATATGTGAAATTTACCTGAATAACATGACAAAATATTTAATCTTCAATCTGACAATGAAGCCATTTGGAATTATCGCAGAAAGATTTTTAAAGCAAATACTTAAAAAGACATAGAGAAATCTTATGGGAGTGTTAAATACTCTGGTGTAGCATTAGTCTCCACACCTTTTTATGTTCTGCTCAGTCCTGATAACAGTGATATATAGAGGTTTTCCACCTTCTGGACACAGCATTGTCTATTCCCTTTTTATTTACACAACACATCCCAGCCTCTGGAATGTTCATTGCTTTTCTATAACAAAATGTCAACTGCAATTTTCCTCTTCCTGTGATTTAAATATGTAATGGATGCTACTTTCAATACTTGTATGGACTAAAATAACGTGGGCTGAACGTTAAGTCATGGTAATACTCAGTAGTCATGGCTTGCCAAGCTTGAAGACATGAGTTCAATTCTTAGAACTTATTTGGCAGATGCAGAGAACAGACGCAGGGAGATTGTCCTCTCACCTCCACACACTCCATGGAAGGTCTGCAATCCAATGCACTCTCAAAAACAAGCAAAGGACACTCATAAAGCAGTGGGCTGAAGCAGCATTTTAGCAACTACTTTAGACACTCCCTGCAAATAGAAAAAAAATAATATTTTTTCATGCAAATAATAATAATAATATAATTACTGTTAAAGTAATTATAAAAAGATTTCCTAACTGAGAATACCATCATCTAGTGGATGGTAAGATACACAGGAACTTTTCCCTTGAAAATTCATAGGGAAAAGGAAGTCTCAAGCCAAAGAGGACCTAGGAGCTTCACAGCTCAAAACAGTATCAAGTGTATTGATACTATAAAGCTGGAGAATATTTGCTTCCTAAAAGTAAGAAGAAAAATTGCAGATGTTATTAATAATTTAATAGAGCCACCAGAAAGCCAATACAAAAGCCCATTAAAAATGAAACTGGCCAATTGTATTTTAGCATCATGTTGGTGGTGGTGAGAGAAACAAGACACTGACTGCAAATAGAATTTCCATGATTAGTTATAATATTCCAGCTCAGGGCTGTGGCTAAGTGCTTTAATTACCATAATTTATGAATTTTCTCATGTCTTCTGTGATAGGGTCTAAAGTATGTATGTTCATTAAAATCCCTGTTCAAAGTCATACCATCATTGTCTGTCCTTCCTATGCACTGAGGCCCCAGCTGAAAGCCCTGTTTAAGCTTCTCTCCATGGATAAACTAACCTTTGGCTTTCCTCACTGCAGGTGTGTTTATACCATGTGCTACATGACAGCATTTTCTCTAGGAATGCTTTCGTACCTAGATGTTCTAGATGTTCTCAGGATGCAGCCATTGTTTTATTATTATTTTAGTTTATTTTAACACCTTTAGCTCATTGATCATTTTCTATCTCATCACAGAGCCAGGGGAATATCTTAACCTAGGAGTGGAGTTTTGGAGAAGATAAGGCAATGACTCCTGGATTTCAGATTCTTCTTTCAGCAAGCTTGGAAACAGAACATGAGAGCTTCCCAGAGTAACTCAAACTACATATGAAGCTCAAAAACCTAACAAAACAAAACAAAACAAACAAACAAACAAAAACAACAACAAAAACAAAGGAACAAAATATTTTAGCTTCAAAAGTCTTTTTGCTGTTTAGTTGACACATATCAAAGAAGTATGTGAAACTGTGAAAGACAGCCTGTTTTCTGGTCAACCTAGGTTTAAACCCCAGAGACCCAGCAGATTCTTCTGCAAGGGAGGGAAGGCCCATTTGCCATGCTCCCAGACACTAGGGTACTGATATGATGCCCCAGCTCTATAATTATGTGGCCATCAGTCACATAGACTGTCAGGACTCCACCCCCACGGTTACCTGGCAATAGCCAGGTATGCTCCTCACCACAATTACCTGGCAACAGTCAGATAGCCCCAGCCCACTATAAAAGGATTTGCTTGCTGTCTCCTCACTTTCTTGCTCCCTCTCTTACCCTCTTGCTCTTATTCTCACCTCTTCCCCTCATTCTCCCCATCCCTTTCCTCCTCTCTCCAAGTGGCCATGGCCACCCTCTGTTTTTTACTCTCTTCTTCTGTATGCCTTTCTAAAATAAACACCTTAAAACCATGGGCCATCTCTTCTCATCAGGATCTGCCCTGCTTGAGCAATAGAGCACGTTTCCCTCTAATGAGTTGAGAGTCTATCCTCCTGCCAGGAAACCACCAACAACCCAAGCCGCCCGTTGCGCAAGATACCTCAGCTGGCCAGATCTCTCCTCCCTACAGCAACCTGCCAGAGCACTTCTCCTACCCTTTTCCCTTTGGCCCCTGGACTAGAGTCCTCCAGAGGGTCCACACTCTGTTCTCAGCTCTTCCATTACATACAGTGCCATCTAGGATGTCCAAGAGTTAGAACTTGTCATGCCTGGTCTCCATGCAGCCCAAAGACCCTAGAACTGGCTCTTCCATGATGCCCAGCGGCCTGTGGTAGAGTCAGAGGAACACTCCAGTAGATCCTTGGGGAACTCAGACTGCACCTTGTCCACCCCTGAGTGGGACCTTGAGGTTTCTCACAGTCCAATGCTGACCAGCGGTGGCCTGGGGTCCATGCAGTCAAACAACCAGTGTCTACTTTGCCCAAGAGCCCTAGACCCGAGCGGATGCACGACCCCATTTTTGACACACAGAATTACATTTGTGATCCTCACAAGGAAGAACCAGCCCCAAATCGTCACAATAAGTTAGACTGAGAATTACTGCCAAAAGCTTTGTAGGGAAGACATCTCTGATGTCTCTCTGTCTCTGTGTCTCTTTCTGTCTCTCTCTGTTTCTCTGTCTCTGTGTCTCTATGTCTCTCTGTCTCTCTGTCTCTGTGTCTCTGTGTCTCTCTGTCTCTCTGTCTCTCTGTCTCTCTGTCTCTGTCTCTGTCTCTGTCTCTCTCTCTGTCTCTCTCTCTCTCTCACACACACACACATACACACACACACACACAGACACACACACACACAGAGGATAGAACTGAGATGCTCAGCAGTGAGAAGCACTTTCTGCTATTCAATTCTTCCAAAGTGTTAAGGTTGGATTTTTTTTCTTTTTCCTTTATCTTTCTTTTTCTTTCTTTCTTTCTTTCTTTCTTTCTTTCTTTCTTTCTTTTTTTTTTTTTAGTTTCTACCTAGTATTTTCTCTCTTTTTAGTATTTTTATTAGGTATTTTCCTCATTTACATTTCCAATGCTATCCCAAAAGTCCTCCATACCCTCCCCCCCCACTCCCCTCCCCACCTACTCCCACTTTTTGGCCCTGGTATTCCCCTGTACTGGGGCATATAAAGTTTGCAAGTCCAATGGGCCTCTCTTTCCACTGATGACTTACTAGGCCATCTTTTGATACATATGTGGCTAGAGTCAAGAGCTCCGGGGTACTGGTTAGTTCATAATGTTGTTCCACCTATAGGGTGGCAGATCCCTTTAGCTCCTTGGGTACTTTCTCTAGCTCCTCCATTGGGGGCCCTGTGATCCATCCAATAGCTGACTGTGAGCATCCACTTCTGTGTTTGCTAGGCCCCTGAATAGTCTCACAAGAGAGAGCTATATCTGGGTCCTTTCAGCAAAATCTTGTTAGTGTGTGCAATGGTGTCAGCGTTTGGAAGCTGATTATGGGATGGATCCCCGGATGTGGCAGTCTCTAGATGGTCCATCCTTTCGTCACAGCTCCAAACTTTGTCTCTGTAACTCCTTCCGTGGGTGTTTTGTTCCCAGTTCTAAGAAGGGGCAAAGTGTCCACACTTTGGTCTTTGTTCTTCTTGAGTTTCATGCGTTTAGCAAATTGTATCTTATATCTTGGGTATGCTAAGTTTCTGGGCTAATATCCACTTATCAGTGAGTACATATCATTTGAGTTCTTTTGTGATTGTGTTACCTCACTCAGGATGATGCCCTCCAGGTCCATCTATTTGCCTAGGAATTTCATAAATTCATTCTTTTTAATAGCTGAGTAGTACTCCATTGTGTAAATGTACCACATTTTCTGTATCCATTCCTCTGTTGAGGGGCATCTGGGTTCTTTCCAGCTTCTGGCTATTATAACTAAGGCTGCTATGAACATAGTGGAGCATGTGACCTTATTACCAGTTGGAAAATCACTTTCTGCTATTCAATTCTTCTAAAGGGTTAAGGTTGGATTTTTTTTTCTTTTTGCTTTATCTTTCTTTTTCTTTTTTTATTTTCTTTTTTCTTAAATATTTACTTTACATCCTGCTCACTGACTCTCTCCTGGTGACACCCTCTCACAATCCATCCTGAATCCACCCTGTTCATCTCCTATGACCTCTGAGTGGATATCATCGCCCCTCTGTGTATCCCCACACTCTGGCACTTCAAAAGGCTAGGCTCTTCCTCTCCCACTAAGGCCAAACAAGTCATCCTAGCATGTAGAACATATCCCACATAGAAGTGTTCTTCTATCATTTTGTTTAAGATATTTGCTGGCCCTTTTAGTTGAAAATCTTCCTTCTGATCTACTCCTATTATCCATAGGTTTGGTCTTCTCATTGTGTCCTAGATTTCCTGGATGTTTTGTGTTAGGATCTTTTTGTGTTTTACATTTTCTTTGATTGTTGTGTCCATTTTCCATATGGAATCTTCTGCACCTGTTATTCTCTCTTCCATCTCTTATATTCTGTTGCTGATGCTCGCATCCATGTTTCCTGATTTCTTTCCTAGGGTTTCTATCTTCTGAGTTGTCTCCCTTTGGGTTTTATTTATTGATTCTATTTCCATTTTTTAGATCCTGGATGGTTTTGTTCAATTCCATCATCTCTTTGGCAGTGTTTTCCTGTAACTCTCTAAGGGATTTTTGTCTTTCCTCTTTAAAGGCTTCTAGCTGTTTACCTGTGTTTCCCGTGTTTCCTTCTTAAAGTCCTCCATCATCATATGAGAAGTGACTTTAGATACATGTCTTGCTTTTCTGGTAAGATGGTGTATCCAGGACTTGCTATGATGGGATTGTTTGGTTCTGATGATGCATGTAACCTTGGTTTCTGTTGCTTCTATTCTTATGCTTGCCTCCTGTCATCTGATTATCTCAAGTTCTAGCTGTCCTCAATATATCTGATTGGAGCATGCCCTTCCTATAAACCCAGTTGATTCAGGACTCCTCAGAGTCCAGCTTTCTCTGTGATCCTCTGATTGTGGGCTCCTGAGATCCTGAGATTCTAGGTGTGTCAAAGTTCTTGTCAGTCAAGCTCCTTTGAGACACTGAAATACTGATGTGACACAGCTCCTGTTATCCTGGGATCCTGTTGTCCTAAGATCCTGGGCGTGTTACAGTGCCTGGAAGTGGTGTCTCCTTTGAAGACCATGGAGCTGTCTGGTCTGTTCAAAACCAAGGAAAACCAGAACTGATCAAAAGGAACTGTAACCTCTGGTCAGGAAGGGCACCGGTGTCCTTGTTCCTCCTGTCTCAAGTCTCGTGCAAATGGATTGGAACAGATGTTGTGTTCCACTCACCAGTGATCCTAAGATGGCGTGGAGTCCTCTGGGGACTGTGTGTGTGTGTGTGTGTGTGTCCACTGATTCTTCGCCCAAGGTGACCTGGTGCTGGTGCCCATCAGAAGGGACTTGTGTCCCTGGTTATGCCAGTTTTCTGCTTCCTTACTGTTGTCTCAGGTTCCTTCCAATTGGATTGGGACCAATGTTGTATTCTACTCACCAGTGATCCTAAGATCTCATGGAGAGTCCTCTGGGGACTGAGGAGGTGTCAGCCAATTCTGCACCCAAGGTGACCCAGTGCTGGTGCTGACCGGAAGGGCCCATTCCAGTTTTTAAGGACATAAGGAACTAGCTGCACATCTGCTACATATGAGCAGGTACAGTCTGTGCACATTTTTTTGCTTGGTGATTCAGACTCTGAGAGCCCCAAGCATCCACATTAGTTTGACTCTTTTGGTCTTCTGGTGGAATTTGTATTCTCTTGGTGTTCAATGTCCTAACTCCTATTCTTCCATAAGATTTCCCAAGTTATATCCACTGTTTGGCTGCAGATGTCTGTATCTGTCTGGGTCAGATGATGGGTGAAGCCTCTCAGAGGATAGCATGCTTCTACACAGACATAAAGAAGCTAAACAAGAAGGAAGGTCTGAGCAAGGAAGCTTGAATCTCTCTTAGAAAGGGGCATAAAATAGTCAGATGAAGAGAGTGAACAGAGATGGAGGGGATGATATAGGGAACAAGGTTTCAGGATCAGGAGTGGAGAAGGAGAGAAGATATGGCTAGATAGCCATGAAAATGAATGGGGTGCAGAATCTGTTGGGGGTGAGGAGGCAGGGATCATCTGCTAGGCAAGAGAGAGACCTTGGATAAGGGTGGAACCCAAGAATCAATGGGGGTGACCTTAACTGTGACCCACAACACAGTTAAGAAGAGGCCATCTCCTGTACCCAGAGAGGAACCCCAGTGGAGTGATAGAAACACCAACATACACACAAAACTTTCAAACAAAAATTTATCCCATCAACAATAAATACAGGTATGGGGGATGGAGCAGAGTCTCAGGGAATGGCCAACCAATATTTGGCCCAAATTGAGACCCATTCAATGGACAAGCACCAATCCTTAACACTATTAATGATACTGTTATGCTTGCAGACAGGTTGGATTTGAATATCCACTTTGGTTGTCTCAAAAACCACCTGTACCTGAAGCTCTAGAGCATTTGACAGTCACTTCTGGTTTCAGGGGACACCTGCACACAGTTTTAACAGGTGGGAGAATTAAATTTAAATAAAAATAAATCTCTATAAAAAATCACAACAAAAAGCTCTACCACACATGAAAATTATCCTGGGAAAAAGAGCCTTCACATCAAAACCCATACTATATGTCTGCTCTTGGAGGTATGGCAAAACAAAATTACAAATAAACACACACACACAAAAACAAAACATAACAAAAATTTAATTCCTCAATCTGCAAGACAAATCATTGCAAATCTCAAAGTTTTGCCACCCATTTAGACCTCTTGGAGGTCCACCTATTAGATTTCTACCTTCCTCTATCTACCTTCCACAGCTCAAACTGTCTCTCTAGTCATAGTGCAGCTGAGAGTACATTTTCCTCTTTTTTACCATCTCTTCCCCTGCTGTGAACTGAGTTGAAAACAGTTGTTTTTTGTTTTTTTGTTTGTTTGTTTGTTTTCCTTTTTTTATTTTGTTTTTTTAATTAGGTATTTATTTCATTTACATTTCCAATGCTATCCCAAAAAGTCCCCCACCCGCTCCACCACCCACTCACCCACTCACCTACTCCCACTTCTTACCCCTGTACTGAGGCAGATAAAGTTTGCATGACCAATGGGACCTCTTGTTCTTAAAGCAACTATTTCACAAAGTTGCTCCAGGGTTTGATTGTTGGTCACTTTAGATGTATACTATTTAAGGCTATTTTAACAGAGAGGCCTAATAAAAATCTTGGGTTAAAATAATGTAAATGTTTGGATTCTATCATAATGATTTTTCATTATATAGCTTGATTGTGCGGAAGGCAGTCTCTTGTCTTATTCTCTCTAAGGAGGTTGTGATATTTTGACATTTGAGCAAGGCATATTCCTGAAGTTCTCTGAGGCTTATTTTTTCATAGATAAGGATCAACTTACTTTAAAAACAAGGAAAAGAGCTACCCCAAAGCATTACACACCTAAGTATTAAGCTACAACCACTTAAAAAAATGCCTAACATCTGACTTCATTCTCCCTTACTAGATGCATCAAGCAGAGGCTAAGCAGGCCTGGCTGCTGAGGTTTCTTAACCTGAGGTCACCACTGAACATATGCTGAAGTTAGTCAGTGTTTTGTAGATTTATGTTGGCATCTTCTAGGGTTATTTGCCTGAATCAGTACTTAGCTACCTATAGGGATTTCTAAATGTTGTGTAATATCTAGAGCCCTGCTGCCCTTGCTATATGACTAAAGAAAATTTTTACATACTGTTTTCTGATTAACTTTAAAAGATGCAAATAGAAGATGGTAGGGGAAAGACTAGGGAGAAGTTTGTCAGTGGTATTTTGTGGGTTAGCTTCATAGATTTTATGAATCAGAAGATTTGGATAAATGTGTAGCTTTAATGGAACACAATAAAATTTCCAGCAAGAATGTAGCACAGGCAGGCTTTGAACTCACTCACTGTCTTCTTACCTCAACTTCCCAAGTACTGTGAATGCAGAATATGTCACTATCTCAGCTGGTTGGATCTTAAGTCCTCCTCCACATATGCTGTATTAAAGGCCTTTCCCAGAGTGCTTCAGTGTTAAGAGACAGGTTTGGAAGTGATTGCATCATAAGCATTCTGACCTTAGGTCTATACATATAGACCCATGTACACTGTATAAGTCCAGGCTTCTTGAAGTACATTTGCTGTTTAAATGACCTCTCTTTCTCACCTAGCCATATCCACACTGTTGCTATCAACAACCTGCAGCATTGAAGAAACAGCAGTAGGCAGATCAGTGCAAGTCAAAGGTCAGTCCGGTGCACATAAGGGGCCAGGAGAATGTGTCAAGGATCATCATCTTTTCAAGGATTGTATCCATGTGAATTCAGGTAAAAATGCAGCTGTAACCTGACAGCTAACTCAGTGTACTTCTGAAGCTACACTAAGAGAGCTCTGAGTTCACCTCAGTCTTTTATTGGTTACACACTACCTTTTTCTGCAATAATACATAATCAAAAACCTTTTCATTATTTTCTTCAAGCCCATTGTTTTTCCTGAAAAACCCCATGGAATTATGTCAACAGAAAACACAATGTTCAAAAAAGTCACAGTTCAATGTCTGCCAAAGCAAGATATACATTAACTTTTAACTCTTGGAAAGACTTATAAATCTCATATCATCTTGGCATGAACTTCAGGTTACAGCATCACCATGAAACAGGTCAGGGTAATGTTTATGTTTTTAGCTTGTCTAAATTTGCTAAAATTGCCTATAGAATATTTTTCTCCAGTTTATTGAACTCATCATCAAAATATCTACTTCTATATTATTTTTAAAACTCATTTTCATATGCAATATTAATTCCTCCTGCAACTTTCCCAAGGGATCCTTCGTAAACCCTGGATTCTACCTCTTAGAAATTGTACCCTAATTTCCGTAGTCAGATGATACCAAGAGGTTAAATCAGCCTGCTCCAATCTTTCCAGAAAGTTCTGCTCTCTAATCCAATGGCCACCTCTCAGGGTCTAAACTCTCATACCCATCCCCTTATCTTTTCTTTTCTTTTTCTTTTTTTTATTATGTATTTTCCTCGTTTACATTTTCAATGCTATCCCAAAAGTCCCCCATACCCACCCCCTCAATCCCCTACCCACCCACTCCCCCTTTTTGGCCCTGGGGTTCCCCTGTACTGGGGCATATAAAGTTTGCAAGTCCAATGGGCCTCTCTTTGCAGTGATGGCCAACTAGGCCATCTTTTGATACATATGCAGCTAGAGACAAGAGCTCCGGGGTACTGGATATCCTAAATTCCCACAATAACATTTCTCAATTAAGCATTTTATTATTAGAGATCTCCCCTCATGTGGCCTCACACTACTATTAACACAAAATAATCAGCTATTGGTTCCTTTATTTTCTGCCATGTATTTTCTGTGGACATACATGTCCCATGTGACACAGGCCCAGTGTTCTTTTTCCTTGGGGGTGGGGTGGGGAAGTCTTCAATTTTCTTAATGGCTGAAGCATAAGTTTTCTCAAAAACATTTCCTTCTTCCAATATTTCCTCATATAATTTAATAATCATGAGTTGGCTTAAATTTCCCAGAGAGAAATTAAGTCAGTCAGCCTCGACATCCAGAATCTCTTGTTCGAGTATGCCTGGGTTGAGTGCTTGAATCACTAGGGTGCGAATTTTGTTCCTAATAGACACTAGAGCCATTTCCTTATTGAGGGATACCCCCAATCCCTGTCCTAGAAAAATTCACCAGAATTATATTTGAGCACAGACATAGCATAGAAAAAGGCAAAACAAACAAGCAGACAAAAAAGAGCAAAATTCACTATTCAGGTTGATCTTGCTCCCACAGCTGAAAATGTGTCACACAGCCACATTTGTAACCCTATCTTATCTGACAAAAATTATAGTGTATGAGACTCTGACTTAAATTATCCATATATATATATATGTGTGTGTGTGTGTTTGTGTGTGTGTGTGTGTTTGTGTGTGTGTGTGTGTACATATATATGTGTGATTGTCCACTAAAATATTTTATTTTATTAAAGAATAATAATTCAAAAAATGTATTGTAGGTTAATTAGACCAAAATGATTACTTTTATAGTTAGTTTGTCTTAACTACACTGATAGCTAGAACAACTAATAGTTTTTCAATCAAAAGAAGTCTGGATGTTTGTACAACTAATGAAAATGCTTAGAGCAAAGGAAAAGACAATCCAAAAATAAACAAAGATAATATGTAGTTATCTCTCACATGAGGAACTGTTTTGTCTTAATTCTGGAGATTAATTTATGATGGTTCATTTGACTGATATTAAGGTTGATACAGCTTTCTTGACAAAAGTCAAGAATTATCAAAAAGAATGAGCTTGAGATTTTTATCATATTCAAAGCATAGTACATAATGAAAAATATTAACTGAATTGTGCATATGTATATATTGGTGTGAGCACTCATAAGTGAGGGCACAGATCTGTGAGTGGGCATGCATGCATGCTTTTTGAATGTGTGTGTGTGTGTGTGTGTGTGTGTGTGTGTGTGTGTGTGTGTGTGTGTGTGTTTGTGTGTGAGAGAGAGAGAGACAGACAGAAAGACAAACAAAGACACGGAGACAGAGACAGAATAAAGATCAGATGTTAACACTGTTGTCTTCCTCACTAGCTCTCTATTTTATTTTCTGTTCACTCATGTCTATGTATGTGTTGTGTATAGGTTTGTATATGTGTGGGTTCATGTACAGTGTTGCATATTGTCTTACTTGGTTTTGTATTGCTTGGGAGAATCATCATGACCATGGACAGTCTTGCAGTGTCAGTAGTTTAGCCTATTATCATCATGGCAGAGACCATGATATCAAGCAAGCAGAGATCACACTGGAGAAGTAGTTGAGAATACACATCTGAATCCACAGGTAGAAGAAAGAGATAGCAACTGGGTCTGGCTTCATCTTCTGAAATCTCAAGGACCAGAGGCACATTTTCTTCATTAAGGTCACACTTTAAAAAATACAGTTCCTAATCCCTCTTAAGTAGTACCACACCCTAATTAGTAAGCATTTAAATACTTGAGCTTCTGAGACCTATTTTTATTTAAACCACTACACACATGCATTGTGTTTGAATAGAGGTATGAAGTTGATTTTTGTAAGTTTCCCTTCATCAGTTTCTATTTTATTTGTTGAGGTAGTATCCCTATGTTGGACTGAACCTGTTCTTTCAGCCTGCATGTTTAGTCATCTTCCTTAAGGAATGTCCTGTCTCTTCTTTCCAAAAATCTGGAAATTCAGGAAGGCTGCCACACTGACCTGGCACTGGGTTCTGTGATTGTTATGTCTCATTCTCATGTTCATATGATAAGTGCTTTTAACCACCAAACCAACTTTCCCGCCATCTCTGTCTTATGACTTCATTATAAAGTCTCTCACTTAACCATTTCTCTTATTTGGGTACCCTGGATAACCAGAAAACCCGGTGATCCTCATGTCTCACCTTTCCTACCACTGGTATTACAGGGAAATACTACCATTGTGAGCTTTTTTTTGTGGGTATTGGAGAACTAAACTCAGGTTCTCATGCTTACACAGCAAGTATTTTTCCAACTAACCTGTGTCTTCAACACCAGCCACAGTCTTTAAGTCTAGAACTGGTAGCAATATTTAGGAAAGGGAATAACACAGCATGCAATCGAGTCTATTTTGGGATTCGTGACATCTTGTTATTATAGATGTTCCATCTCTGTTACATGTGATAGTTAACTAATAGGCTGAATAAAGTAGAAGAAGTAACATTTTATATTCTGAAAATATTGGAGGAACTTTGTAGAAAGGCAAGGATTTGCAAAGACAAAATTCAACAATTTTGCTTTATTTGCTTGTTAAAGACCATTTTGGGTGTTTTAGTGACGATCCTTAGCATGTCTCCTGATTGGTGATTGATGTCAACTACATTAAATGTCTGGGAAAATTGAACACTTAAAGCTTTTGGATACTGACAGCCAAAGCAGAACAGATTTGGTTATGTGGGTTGACAGGCCTCTAAGGAGAGTTTTTCTATATATTACTTTTCTCACTGCCAAGCTATAAGGCATGATAAAAGTAATTTGATACAGGAAGTATTTATCTGTCTCATGGTTTGAAGAAACCGTCTACAGTAGTGGGGAAGACCCGGTGACAGGAGCATGAGCCTGCCGTTCACATGGCATCCATCGTTAGGTAGCAGGGAAACATGCAGTCCCTCTGGTACTCAATTAATTTTCTCTTTGTTGTGCAGTTTAGAGTACCAGCCCATGGAAAGGTACCACACATATTTAAAGTGGATCATCTCACTTCAATTAATCCAATCAAAAACTCATTTACAGGCATGCCCAGGGGTGTGTTTCCATGGTGATTCCGAATTCCATCAAGTGGTAATCAAGCTTATCCATCACAGTGATAATTCATGTTTAGGGGAAACTATACTTAGCTCAGGAAGATTTTGGAATACTGACAAACTCAGCAGCTGATAGCACAGTTCAGCTAACATGACTAACCCAGAGGGTATGTCTAGACATTCTCTGCTTAGAAAGTATTACACGGGGTCTCTGCTTAGCCACATACCAATCTTATCCAAAATATAACAATGTACGAATGTAAAGAAGAAAGACAACTTCACTCCAACATGGAAAGAGCAAAGTGGCCTTTGATTAGCATGCTTCAAATCATAGAGGGAAGGAGCAAACCATTTTCCAATAAGCAAAAGATAAAATTCTATTTTTGTAACTCTCAGGTGTGTGGAGCAGTGTGAATGCCCAAGGTCTCTGTGCCAGTCAGGATGTTCTTCTGTACTGTTCTGCCAGCTCAGCATAAGTTGTGGGATTTTTCAGGATGTTTATCATTATTAGAGTTCATATTCAATGTGTATGTATACTTTAGCAGGTTTGTATACAATTCTGGAAATAAGATATCATGTTATATCTGGCATGAAATAAAAATACAGAGAATCAAGAATAAACCTCACTATTGACCACCAGGTACTGAAACATTACCTTCTCACTAAAGGTCCAGATAGAGTTCAGACATTGATCATTGGGTTAAGTGCCTCATATGCAGGTTTGATGATCTCACGTCTAAGTAGAGCTCATATAAAATCCAGCCGTGCTGGTACATGACTGCTAGCCACATGGTGGGATAAAAGTAGGGACTTTGAAGGAACTCACTTAACAGTCAGTCTAGAAGAAATAGTTAACATAAATTTTGGTGAGTAGTCCTGTCACACACACACACACACACACACACACAAAGAAAAGAAAAGAAACCAAAAAAAAAAAAAAGATAGTGTTTGGGAGAACAGTAGAAGATATTTCAGTGTTACCCACAGGCCACTACAAATGCCTGCATGATGAACATTCCCTACAAATACACACACACACACACACACACACACACACACACACACACACACAAACGCATGAGCACACACACACAAAATCCCCATGGTCACACAAAAGCACATGAAAACAGTCTTATTGGTAACCATTTACAACTAGCAAGTGTTAGATGTAATTCCATTGATCACATATCTACTGAGCTTCTGTGAATCACTAGAAGGGATTATGTCATTGCTCCATCAAAATATTCATCATTAACAGAAAGGGAAAATATACATAATTAGAAGGATCTCTAGTAATTTATAGATATCAAGATTAATTTTGTCTCATACATCAAAGTAGAGAAACATTGGAGGGAGTTCTTCGACATGAAGTATGAAACATCAGCTCCAGGAACATGGGAGTACCCTATCCAAAGAAGTCAGAAAATTGTGGGAATTGGGCTTGGAAAATGGCTGACCCAGACTGCTTCCTTGTCATTGTTATAAAGTATTTACCCAAAGCAACATGGTGGAGGGAAGTGTTTTATGTGGTTTACGAGATATAATTTATCTTGGAGGAAAGTCAGGAAAGGAAATCAATGAAGGAACCTGGAGGCAGGAACTGGAGCAGAAACAACTGAACAAGAGTTTTTATCATTGTGCTTTCCCTGGATTACTCAACTACTTTTACTATATAATCCAGGACCTCTGCTCAGGAATGCCACTGCCTGCAGTGTGCTGAACCCTTGCACATTAATGGATAATTAAGAAATTATCCATGGATATGTCATTAGGCAATATATTAGAAGCATTTTTCCAGTTATGATCTCCTTTTCATGAGTATTTCTAGGCTTAAATTAAGTGACAAAACCTATGCCAACATGGAGTGCAAGCATAAAGACCCAAGTTCAAATATCCAGGGCCAATGCAAAAGCTATCTGTGGCTGCAAACTCTTCCCACCCCAGAACTAATCAGAAGAGAATTGCTGGGGCTCATTGGACAGCACGAATATTCAAAACAGGAATTCCAAACTTAGTGAGAGAATCTCTTTCAACAAAGAAAGGTTGACAATAATGACTACTGAGTTCTAATCTTACTAGCCCACAGCCTTGTTAAAATTTCTTTTAGTTTATTTAGAAACACTTGCATGTCAGAACTAACATCCTGAGAAGCACATTAAACAAAAACAAAGACAAAAGCTTTGAAATGAATATTTGATATTAATATTAACTCAAATGGATTTTGCCACCAATGAACCTGCAACAAATACTATAAAGTATGCTGTGAGGCCTATAGCTAAGATAACCTCTAAATGCACTTGATGCTTATAATAATGCATTTTAAAAATGCCTTCATTTATAATTTTTGTTCTATTACTACAAAGCCTCCATAAAACTGCTTCCATGTTGGGACATGGAACCTGGGATGACCTAGTCCTGTATTTTTCAGGATCCAGAGTAAAAACTCTGCTTTATTCTGTTTTAGGCGAGTTTTGTGTGTCAACAGTGTTCCAGTGTCAACTGGTGCTCAAAGTGTTACCAAACTTTGAGAAACAGTCTGTGCCTCAACAAGCCAAATTCGATCACCCATTCTCAAACAATACAACTAAAGCTGCCAAATGAATAGTAAAAAGCAGAAAAGGAGAATTACTCAGTGTGGCCACATTGACACAAGGACAGAGAAGTCCAGAATTCACACACTTTAGATCCATCTTGGACTCCTGAAACAGGGTTAGATTTAAAAAAAAAAAAAATGCCATGAGATATTCATGGCCAAGCAGTTCTAAACTAGGTGTGGTCCTGCTCAATACTGACTCCTCATGGATTAGACTTGGTTACACATTAATGTAAGTGGAATATCCCCATTGTAAAAGTCTGGGAAGGAATTTCCCCATTGTAAAAGGTCCAGAAAGCCCCTATCATAAAATGTCCTGAATCAAAAGAAGCAAGATGATAGAAGAAACAAAGGAGTGTTAATTAAAAGATGATGCCCCAGGGACAAGATGGAGGCGGAGATGCCAGTGGCTTTTGGGCTCCAACAGCAATCCTTTATGTGTTTGCCCTAGCAAAATACCTTCCAATACAACTGTCATTCTGAAGATTCCTATGTTTCCATTGCATACAGTTAAATGGAGAAACACAAAGCAATGCAACTTATTTATATTTTATGTGAATGAGTATTGTGCCTGCATGCACTTATGTTTAACATTAGTGTTTCAAGTGCCTATGTACTCTGAAAGAAGGCATCAAGTTCTCTGAAAATGTTTGTGTGTGACTATGTAGATGCTGGGAACCAAACTTGTCCTCAGCAAGAGAAGTAAATTCTTTCAAATAATGAGCAATCTCTCTAGCTCAGCAAGCTTACTAAAAATAAAATAAAACTACAAGTTTTGAATATGCTTTTCAGAGAGTCAGAAGGGGGCTGGGTGAAAATGTTCTCAAGGGTGCAGTTCTTACTTGGGTCATCACTTTATGGGGCCCAGTAGAAGAAGCTGCTCACTAAGGAGGATAATTCATGTGAATTTTGGTTTTGTTTGTAAGGCTTGAATTATGTAAGACTTTGTTCATTGTGCATAACTCTTTTCACAATGCATCTAATTTAAAACCCATACCAGCCAAAATATTCATAAGCATCATATGGTGAATAGTGGTGTCTCCTTAAAAATTTCACTCAGAGTAAACAATTTGCCCTACAGCAAATACATTCACAACCACTCAATATAGGATCAGATTCCTCACTCACATAACTAGATAAATCAGGCAACCTATATTTGATTAGAAATCATATATATGAGGGTTAAATATGGAGTTTCTGATAGTTGGGAGATGATGAGAAATACATTCTGTGGATGTTGATGCAGATAGGGTTCCAAGTTCTTAAAGATATTATTTACAGAGGAACACGTGTACTTAGATGAGGATTTTAAAGTGTTGTCTTAGTTCCTTTAGATGTTGCTATTAGAAAGTCCTCAGAAGAAAGCAATTTAATTATAAGGGGGTTTATTAGGCAGTCAATTCCAGATTACACACCTCATGTCAGTGAAGTGATGGTGGCAGGATCCCAAAGGAACTGATAATATTACAGTCACAAATTAGAAAAAAAAAAGTACAGTAAAGAATGAATGATTGCATACACACACACACACACACACTTGCACAAACACAGAGAGGGGTACAGTTCTGATGCTAAGGTCCTGTTCCTCAATTGGTACTTGATCTGTCAGTAAATAATGTCATGGTAGAAGGCACAGGCTGGACTTCCAGGACCCTGGAGGAAAAATATAGACACAGATGCAAAGGAAGAGAAGGGAGTTCTCCATGCTTTGGATAGAGGAGAATAAGGCAATTATGTGAGGTCTCACGAGGCATTGTGGGTTGTGATTGTTTCTGTAGGTGTGATATGTTCAACAGGGACTAAGTTCAACTGATCAACTTAAGTTAGGGCAGGTGTGAAAAGGGTAGCTAAGTGTAATGATGAGGGCATGTTTTCCAAGTGGAAAATTGCACCCAGCAATTGTGCCAAGAAGGCAAGTTGAAAAGCAACAACTGTGTGTCTTTTATCCACAGATTCAAGGGAAACTAGGAGGGGCTGGTAGTGCAGCACATTCCTGGAGCATAGGCACAGTAGTGCAAAGCTACACAAGACAAGAGAGAGATACAGAGATTGATAAGAGGCATAGACAGACACAGATCTATGTAGAACAGGGCTAGGGAAATGGTGCTGTCTACAGTGGGCAGATCTCATATCAATTGTTAAGATTATAGTAATCCCCCATAGAAACTATCAGAGATCCACTTTCCATGTAATTCTAAATAGTGTCAAGTTGGAAAGTAAAACCAGGTAATACAGTCAAGTGTATTGTTTGAAAAAGTTACTGTATGACTAAAACCAAGTGGAGTCCTGGGTTGCTAAGCCATTCCCCACATTTTCCTAATTCAGATGTTCACTATCTTTTCAGTCTATAGCCAGAATCCAGGAATATTGGGGGAAAAATCCTTCCTCATATAATAAAAAGGCTCTTTCCTTAGATGCTGATACACAGGGATACATCAGCTACCGGGCGTTCAGTCTCCAGTTTGTTATCATACAAGCCCATCTAATAATTCCCATTTGTAATATATACTTATTTTTATCACCTCTCACTATTCTCAGGCTTCTCTTTTTCCAAGTAAAGATTTTCTATAGTTTGAGAGACAAGAAGGAAAGATTTTTGTTAGTTGATCATAATATGTGTGGAGGTGGAAACTAAACAATCCCAAATAAAGACCATTATACATTCTGATAGAGTGGTGCACTCTATTGCTTTTCCAGAGAGACCTGTAGTGTGACCTAATCCCAAGCTCAACATTAATAAATGCTAACTAAATTCACACTCAATACAATCAGATGAATTAAACTGTATATAACTTACATAATCAGAATATCATGCCAGTCTTTAAGTATGGTGACATATTAGTGCTTAACATAAAGCAGAAAGTTACAGAAAATGATAATTTTAGTTCAAAAGGTTATTTCAGTTCCATGATATGGCTTTGTGGTAAAATATTCACTGAACAAACTAGTGAGACCTAAGTTTGGATCCTGATTAGCCAGGTAAAGCTAGATGCAATGGTGCATATATTCACAAATCCAAGTAGCCACAGTGAAAAAAGAAATAAAAAAGTGATACCCTGAACTTCACAGGCCAACTATTTTGGCTTATGGTGCCATAAATTAGAAAATTTGCCTCAAATAATGCAAAGATGCTCACTGACATTCAAAGTTGTCTTTTGAATTTCATACAGATGCTTAATACTTGCACCCCCTCAGAGATATTAACACATACATATTTACCCAACATATACAAAGATTGAAAATATTTCTAAAGGCACAAATTCTTATTTATTTCAACTTTTATTGTCAAGTTGGTAGATACTCAACATTATTTATCATTTGAAATAAAATGCCCAACCAAAACACCCAGGCAGCAATCTGTTTATATGCCTTGGTAATATTAATAATAATAAAATGGCCCTGAAATCAGTGTGTCCAGGAAGCATGCTCCATTTGCTTAATGAGATTAGTTTAGAAGAAGGGTCTTTTGCCTTTGGGAATTAAGCCACCAGAGGAAAATTTCATACATCTTTGTTGAGGAATTATGAAGTGGGTATGAGCAGATATGTGTTTAATGGGCCATGAAAGTGATAAAATTTTGTGAATTCTCTAAGAGAAAAACATCACAGGTGGCAAAAATAAAATTATATTCGTAGATCTACTGAAGAAAGAAATGCTATTCAAGGAATGAAGAAAATTGCCTTTTCCCAACTGGAAGTCATTTTTTAAATAGGAGCATGAAATGGAGACCATATGCATTACATTTCATTTCATTTCAATTTATTTATTTATTTATTTATTTATTTATTTATTTATGTTGAAGCATGATTGTTTTTTATTTCCATGTTTAGTTCAGATCTTCTCAGTGTAGGCTGAGGCCTGGATGTAAGCTATACAGTGATAAAGTAGAGACAACAATCTACAGGTTAATAGAGATGTTGGAAAAGATACATTTGGCATGGTTAAGTTTCTTTCCTTGTTTTTTACATTTTCTTAGGGATATTCAAGCAAGTGGGTTTATTCACCTCAAATTACACTACTAACAGACAAACTGAATGTTTTCACCAACTCTAGATTTAGCTATCTAGTGAGTTTATTATGGTTATATACATAAGCGTGGATGACTCAAAGGCAGGCAAATCACCACAAATCTGATAAAAGCATAATTAATGAATAATGAAAGCTGCATAAGCTATGTGCTATCAGAACCACTTCAAAGATGATGGACTGGTCAGAGTCTTTTCTCTCTAGCAATATATTTCTTCTTTTATAATCGTGAAGAGGGATTGTAAAATCTTGTAAATTTTATAAATTTTTTCTGAGACTTGTGAGTTGTGTTTACCTCATGAATCTTGGCATAATCTTTTCTCATCATCTTTTTGGAATAATTCAGCTTAAAATAAATAACTACATAATATGCTTATAAAAAAGTTATTGCAACATGTGTTCTCAGTTTATATGTAGAGTGTTCATCAATAAAATGGTCACAAATTATTAAAAATACATGATGTAGTCATCTGCCAATATTCATTGTGGCTTGATTCCTGGATTCCCTTGTTGTTATTTAAATTTTCAGATACCAGTATCTTTATATGCAAATTGAAGTAGACTGTCATAGATCCTATACACATTATTTCTCATATGTTTGTGAGATATTTTATAAGGTCTGGCATAGTCTAGTCTGGCCTCAAACTCATTATATAACTGAAGACATGTTTTAGCTTTCAATGATTCTCCTACCTATATCTCTTCAGTGTTAAAATTACAAATATGCTTTACTACCGTGTTTTCAATATGCTTGGCTTACAAAGTTGTGATCATATAAACCCATACAAATTACCAGTCTAACAGTTCTCTATCTTTTATAATCATAATTTCACTCTGGGTCATTGATATACATAGCCATTGATAAAAGCCATCCTGTTTACACCAATAACACTGCCATCACTGCTCTATGGACAAAAGAAGTGCATATACACACATATGAATGCTACACATACAAGCTGAGACCTAAGATAATGAGGAATTCTAATTTCACCTATTTTAATATCAAAATATTTGCCCACAAACTCATTTTCACAAGAGTTAAATATACCACTGAAATACAATAACTAGAAATTCATTTGACAATAATTTGGAACTATAACTGAATTGTAAAGTGAGTCATATATTTTAATACTTAAAAATGCAGTTCAGAGAGATCTCCATATCCCTAAGCATCAGAATATTCAGATTATCTATAATTTATATTGGATTAACAATGCTCACTTGTTGTAATTACTATTATCACAGAACCAAGACTTCAGCAATATCTCTTCTGCAAGCACTGGCTGCATTCCATTATCCCCAGCTCCACAGTTGATAATCCATAGTCACATTTTGTGAACAAATGGTTCTCTGTCTGTTTGTTTTCAGCCTTCCAAGAAACTGGCAATCAACTAAAGTTGGCCCAGTTGGGTAACTCTCATGCTGATATGTGTAAAGTGCCCCCTAGAGAGAGATCTTAAGCCTCTAGCTACAAATTCAACTAGGAAGGAATAACATATCAGCCTGCCATACAGATTTTTCACTTGCTTGGTTAGAGTCACACCAAGGTATGTAATATTATTTGTGACTACTGTGAAGGGTGTCATTTCCCTAATTTCTTTCTTAGCCTGATTATTCTTTCAGTAGAAGAAGGCTACTGATTTGTTTGAGTTGATTTTATATCCAGCCACTTTGCTGAAGTTGTTTATCAGCTTTAGGAGTTATCTGGTGGAATTTTGTAGGGTCATTGAAGTATACGATTATATCATCTGGAAATAGTGATATTTTGACTTCCAATTTCTATCCATTTGAACTCCTTTTGTTGTTTAATTGCTCTAGTTAGAATTTCAAGTACTATATTTAATAGATGTGGATAGAGTGGGCAGCCTTGTCTAGTCCTGATGTTAGTGGGCTTGCTTCAAGTTTCTCTCCATTTAGTTTGATGTAGGGAACTAGATATCTACATATTGCTTTTACTATGTTTAGATATGACCCTTGAATTCCTGATCTTGCCAACACTTTTAACATAATGATTTTTCAACATCTAATGACATGATCATGTAATTTTTCTTTGAATTTGTTTACATAGTGGATTGCATTGATGTATTCCATTTATTTAAGCATCCCTTCAAGCCTGGGATGAAGTGGACTCCATCATGGTGAGTGATCTTTTTATTGTGTGCTTGGATTCGGTTGGCAAGAATTTTGTTGAGTATTTTTGCATCCATGTTCATAAGGGAGATTGGTTTGTAGTTCTCTTTCTTTTTTGGGTCTTTGTGTGGTTTAGGTATAAGTGTAATTGTGGCTTCATAGAATGACTTGGGTAGAGAGCATCATGTCTCTGAGGAAAGAAATTTAAGAAGATCTCAGAAGATGGAAAGATCTCCTATGCTCATTGATTGCCAGGATTAATATAGACAAAATGGCCATCGTGTTGAAAGCAATCTTCATACTCAATGCAATCTTCATCTAAATTCCAAATCAATTCTTCATAGAGTTAGAAAGAGCAATTCATGAATTCGTTTGGAATAACAAAAAACCCAGGAGAGCAAAAAATATTCTCAACAATAAAAGGACTTCTGGGGGAATCACCATCCCTGACCTCAAGCTGTAATACAGAGCAATAGTGATAAGAAAATAAAATAAAATAAAAAGCATGGTTTTGGTACAGAGACAGGCAGGGAGAACAATGAAATAGAATTGAAGACCCAGAAATGAACCCACATATATATGGTCATTTGATATTTGACAAAGGAGCTAAGACTATCCAGTAGGGGGGGGGGGACATTTTCAACAAATGGTGTTAATTCAACTGCTGGTTAGCATGTAGAATGCAAATCAAACCATTCTTATCTTCTTGTACAAAGCTCAAGTCTAAGTGGATCAAGGACCTCCACATAGAACCAGAAACCCTGAAATTTATAGAGAAGAAAGTGGAGATGAACCTCAAACACATGGGCACAGGGGACAAATTCCATAACAGAACCCCTATGGCTTAGGCTCTAAGATCAAGAATCAACAAATGGGACCTCATAAAATAGCAAAGCTTCTTTAAGGTAAAGAACACTGTCAATAGAACAAAAAGGCAATCAACAGATTGGGAAAAGATCTTTACCAATCTTACATCTGATAGAGGGCTAATATCAAAAATATACACAGATTTCAAGAAGTTAGACTCCCAAGAATCAAATAACCCTATTAAATATGGGGTACAGAGCTAAACAAAGAATTTTCAACTGAAGAATGGCAAAAGAAGCACCTAAATAAATGTTCAACATCCTTAGTCATCATGGAAATACAAATCAAAACAACCCCAAGATTCTACCTCACACCAGTCACAATGGCTAAAATCAAAATCTCAGGTGACAGCAGATGCTGTTAAGGATATAGAGAAAAAGGAACACTCCTCCTTTGCTGGTAGGATTGCAAGCTGGTATAACCACTGTGGAAATCAATCTGGCAGTTACTGAGAAAACTGGACATAGTACTACCTGGGGACTCAGCAATACTAATCCTGGGCATAAACCCAGAAGATGCTCCATCACGTAATAAGGACACATGCTCCACTATTTTCATAGCAGCCTTATTTATAATAGCCAGAAGCTGAAAAAAAAAAAAAAACCCAGATGTCCTTCAACAGAGGAATGGATACAGAAAAGGTGGTACATTTACACAATGGAGTATTAGTCAGCTATTAAAAATGATGAGCCCTTCCGCTCGACTCGAGACTTGAGCCCCGGGCTACCTTGCCAGCAGAGTCTTGCCCAACACCTGCAAGGGTCCACACGGGACTCCCCACGGGACCCTAAGACCTCTGGTGAGTGGATCACAGTGCCTGCCCCAATCCAATCGCGCGGAACTTGAGACTGCGGTACATAGGGAAGCAGGCTACCCGGGCCTGATCTGGGGCACAAACCCCTTCCACTCCACTCGAGCCCCGGCTACCTTGCCAGCTGAGTCGCCTGACACCCGCAAGGGCCCACACAGGATTCCACACGTGATCCTAAGACCTCTAGTGAGTGGAACACAACTTCTGCCAGGAGTCTGGTTCGAACACCAGATACCTGGGTACCTGCCTTGCAAGAAGAGAGCTTGCCTGCAGAGAATACTCTGCCCACTGAAACTAAGGAGAGTGCTACCCTCCAGGTCTGCTCATAGAGGCTAACAGAGTCACCTGAAGAACAAGCTCTTAACAGTGACAACTAAAACAGCTAGCTTCAGAGATTACCAGATGGCGAAAGGCAAACGTAAGAATCCTACTAACAGAAATCAAGACCACTCACCATCATCAGAACGCAGCACTCCCACCCCACCTAGTCCTGGGCACCCCAACACAACCGAAAATCTAGACCCAGATTTAAAAACATTTCTCATGATGATGATAGAGGACATCAAGAAGGACTTTCATAAGTCACTTAAAGATTTACAGGAGAGCACTGCTAAAGAGTTACAGGCTCTTAAAGAAAAGCAGGAAAACACAGCCAAACAGGTGATGGAAATGAACAAAACCATACTAGAACTAAAAGGGGAAGTAGACACAATAAAGAAAACCCAAAGCGAGGCAACGCTGGAGATAGAAACCCTAGGAAAGAGATCTGGAACCATAGATGCGAGCATCAGCAACAGAATACAAGAAATGGAAGAGAGAATCTCAGGTGCAGAAGATTCCATAGAGAACATCGACACAACAGTCAAAGAAAATACAAAATGCAAAAGGATCCTAACTCAAAACATCCAGGTAATCCAGGACACAATGAGAAGACCAAACCTACGGATAATAGGAATTGATGAGAATGAAGATTTTCAACTTAAAGGGCCAGCTAATATCTTCAACAAAATAATAGAAGAAAACTTCCCAAACATAAAAAAAGAGATGCCCATGATCATACAAGAAGCATACAGAACTCCAAATAGACTGGACCAGAAAAGAAATTCCTCCCGACACATAATAATCAGAACAACAAATGCACTAAATAAAGATAGAATATTAAAAGCAGTAAGGGAGAAAGGTCAAGTAACATATAAAGGAAGGCCTATCAGAATTACACCAGACTTTTCACCAGAGACTATGAAAGCCAGAAGAGCCTGGACAGATGTTATACAGACACTAAGAGAACACAAATGCCAGCCCAGGCTACTATACCCGGCCAAACTCTCAATTACCATAGATGGAGAAACCAAAGTATTTCACGACAAAACCAAGTTCACACAATATCTTTCCACGAATCCAGCCCTTCAAAGGATAATAACAGAAAAGAAGCAATACAAGGACGGAAATCACGCCCTAGAACAACCAAGAAAGTAATCATTCAACAAACCAAAAAGAAGACAGCCACAAGAACAGAATGCCAACTCTAACAACAAAAATAAAAGGGAGCAACAATTACTTTTCCTTAATATCTCTTAATATCAATGGACTCAATTCCCCAATAAAAAGACATAGACTAACAGACTGGCTACACAAACAGGACCCAACATTCTGCTGCTTACAGGAAACCCATCTCAGGGAAAAAGACAGACACTACCTCAGAGTGAAAGGCTGGAAAACAATTTTCCAAGCAAATGGACTGAAGAAACAAGCTGGAGTAGCCATTTTAATATCGGATAAAATCGACTTCCAACCCAAAGTTATCAAAAAAGACAAGGAGGGACACTTCATACTCATCAAAGGTAAAATCCTCCAAGAGGAACTCTCAATTCTGAATATCTACGCACCAAATGCAAGGGCAGCCACATTCATTAGAGACACTTTAGTAAAGCTCAAAGCATACATTGCACCTCACACAATAATAGTGGGAGACTTCAACACACCACTTTCTTCAAAGGACAGATCGTGGAAACAGAAACTAAACAGGGACACAGTGAAACTAACAGAAGTTATGAAACAAATGGACCTGACAGATATCTACAGAACATTTTATCCTAAAACAAAAGGATATACCTTCTTCTCAGCACCTCACGGGACCTTCTCCAAAATTGACCATATAATTGGTCACAAAACAGGCCTCAATAGATACAAAAATATTGAAATTGTCCCATGTATCCTATCAGACCACCATGGCCTAAGACTGATCTTCAATAACAACATAAATAATGGAAAGCCAACATTCACGTGGAAACTGAATAACACTCTTCTCAATGATACCTTGGTCAAGGAAGGAATAAAGAAAGAAATTAAAGACTTTTTAGAGTTTAATGAAAATGAAGCCACAACGTACCCAAACCTATGGGACACAATGAAAGCATTTCTAAGAGGGAAACTCATAGCGCTGAGTGCCTCCAAGAAGAAACGGGAGACAGCACATACTAGCAGCTTGACAACACATCTAAAAGCCCTAGAAAAAAAGGAAGCAAATTCACCCAAGAGGAGTAGACGGCAGGAAATAATCAAACTCAGGGGTGAAATCAACCAAGTGGAAACAAGAAGAACTATTCAAAGAATTAACCAAACGAGGAGTTGGTTCTTTGAGAAAATCAACAAGATAGATAAACCCTTAGCTAGACTCACTAAAGGGCACAGGGACAAAATCCTAATTAACAAAATCAGAAATGAAAAGGGAGACATAACAACAGATCCTGAAGAAATCCAAAACACCATCAGATCCTTCTACAAAAGGCTATACTCAACAAAACTGGAAAACCTGGACGAAATGGACAAATTTCTGGACAGATACCAGGTACCAAAGTTGAATCAGGATCAAGTTGACCATCTAAACAGTCCCATATCACCTAAAGAAATAGAAGCAGTTATTAATAGTCTCCCAACCAAAAAAAGCCCAGGACCAGATGGGTTTAGTGCAGAGTTCTATCAGACCTTCAAAGAAGATCTAATTCCAATTCTGCACAAACTATTTCACAAAATAGAAGTAGAAGGTACTCTACCCAACTCATTTTATGAAGCCACTATTACTCTGATACCTAAACCACAGAAAGATCCAACAAAGATAGAGAACTTCACACCAATTTCTCTTATGAATATCGATGCAAAAATCCTCAATAAAATTCTCGCTAACCGAATCCAAGAACACATTAAAGCAATCATCCATCCTGACCAAGTAGGTTTTATTCCAGGGATGCAGGGATGGTTTAATATACGAAAATCCATCAATGTAATCCATTATATAAACAAACTCAAAGACAAAAACCACATGATCATCTCGTTAGATGCAGAAAAAGCATTTGACAAGATCCAACACCCATTCATGATAAAAGTTTTGGAAAGATCAGGAATTCAAGGCCCATACCTAAACATGATAAAAGCAATCTACAGCAAACCAGTAGCCAACATCAAAGTAAATGGAGAGAAGCTGGAAGCAATCCCACTAAAATCAGGGACTAGACAAGGCTGCCCACTTTCTCCCTACCTTTTCAACATAGTACTTGAAGTATTAGCCAGAGCAATTCGACAACAAAAGGAGATCAAGGGGATACAAATTGGAAAAGAGGAAGTCAAAATATCACTTTTTGCAGATGATATGATAGTATATATAAGTGACCCTAAAAATTCTACCAGAGAACTCCTAAACCTGATAAACAGCTTCGGTGAAGTAGCTGGATATAAAATAAACTCAAACAAGTCAATGGCCTTTCTCTATACAAAGAATAAACAGGCTGAGAAAGAAATTAGGGAAACAACACCCTTCTCAATAGTCACAAATAATATAAAATATCTTGGCTTGACTCTAACTAAGGAGGTGAAAGATCTGTATGATAAAAACTTCAAATCTCTGAAGAAAGAAATTAAAGAAGATCTCAGAAGATGGAAAGATCTCCTATGCTCATGGATTGGCAGGATCAACATTGTAAAAATGGCTATCTTGCCAAAAGCAATCTACAGATTCAATGCAATCCCCATCAAAATTCCAACTCAATTCTTCAACGAATTGGAAGGAGCAATTTGCAAATTTGTCTGGAATAACAAAAAACCTAGGATAGCAAAAAGTCTTCTCAAGGATAAAAGAACTTCTGGCGGAATCACCATGCCAGACCTAAAGCTTTACTACAGAGCAATTGTGATAAAAACTGCATGGTACTGGTATAGAGACAGACAAGTAGACCAATGGAATAGAATTGAAGATCCAGAAATGAACCCACACACCTATGGTCACTTGATCTTCGACAAGGGAGCTAAAACCATCCAGTGGAAGAAAGACAGCATTTTCAACAATTGGTGCTGGCACAACTGGTTGTTATCGTGTAGAAGAATGCGAATCGATCCATACTTATCTCCTTGTACTAAGGTCAAATCTAAGTGGATCAAGGAACTTCACATAAAACCAGAGACACTGAAACTTATAGAGGAGAAAGTGGGGAAAAGCCTTGAAGATATGGGCACAGGGGAAAAATTCCTGAACAGAACAGCAATGGCTTGTGCTGTAAGATCGAGAATCGACAAATGGGACCTAATGAAACTCCAAAGTTTCTGCAAGGCAAAAGACACCGTCAATAAGACAAAAAGACCACCAACAGATTGGGAAAGGATCTTTACCTATCCTAAATCAGATAGGGCACTAATATCCAACATATATAAAGAACTCAAGAAGGTGGACTTCAGAAAATCAAATAACCCCATTAAAAAATGGGGCTCAGAACTGAACAAAGAATTCTCACCTGAGGAATACCGAATGGCAGAGAAGCACTTGAAAAAATGTTCAACATCCTTAATCATCAGGGAAATGCAAATCAAAACAACCCTGAGATTCCACCTCACACCAGTCAGAATGGCTAAGATCAAAAATTCAGGTGACAGCAGATGCTGGCGAGGATGTGGAGAAAGAGGAACACTCCTCCATTGTTGGTGGGAGTGCAGGCTTGTACAACCACTCTGGAAATCAGTCTGGCGGTTCCTCAGAAAACTGGACAAAGTACTACCGGAGGATCCAGCAATACCTCTCCTGGGCATATATCCAGAAGATGCCCCAACAGGTAAGAAGGACACATGCTCCACTATGTTCATAGCAGCCTTATTTATAATAGCCAGAAGCTGGAAAGAACCTAGATGCCCCTCAACAGAGGAATGGATACAGAAAATGTGGTACATCTACACAATGGAGTACTACTCAGCTATTAAAAAGAATGAATTTATGAAATTCCTAGCCAAATGGATGGACCTGGAGGGCATCATCCTGAGTGAGGTAACACATTCACAAAGAAACTCACACAATATGTATTCACTGATAAGTGGATATTAGCCCCAAACCTAGGATACCCAAGATATAAGATATAATTTGCTAAACACATGAAACTCAAGGAGAATGAAGACTGAAGTGTGGACACTATGCCCCTCCTTAGATTTGGGAACAAAACACCCATGGAAGGAGTTACAGAGACGGAGTTTGGAGCTGAGATGAAAGGATGGACCATGTAGAGACTGCCATAGCCAGGGATCCACCCCATAATCAGCATCCAAACGCCGACACCATTGCATACACTAGCAAGATTTTATTGAAAGGACGCAGATGTAGCTGTCTCTTGTGAGACTATGCCGGGGCCCAGCAAACACAGAAGTGGATGCTCACAGTCAGCTAATGGATGGATCATAGGGCTCCCAATGGAGGAGCTAGAGAAAGTAGCCAAGGAGCTAAAGGGATCTGCAACCCTATAGGTGGAACAACATTATGAGCTAACCAGTACCCCGGAGCTCTTGACTCTAGCTGCATATATATCAAAAGATGGCCTGGTCGGCCATCACTGGAAAGAGAGGCCCATTGGACTTGCAAACTTTATATGCCCCGGTGCAGGGGAATGCCAGGGCCAGGAGGGGGGAGTGGGTGGGCAGGGGAGTGGGGGTGGGTGGATATGGGGGACTTTTGGTATAGCATTGGAAATGTAAATGAGTTAAATACCTAATAAAAAATGGAAAAAAAAAGACATAAAATATTGCCTATAGCATCAAAATGTCATAAGATTGTCATAAGAATTGAGATCAAGAAGTCATATAAAATGCTTGGAAATATCTGCATTATATAACTAGGTGTTCAACTGTTGGCTATCATTAATAATGAATACAATGAAAATTATTAGTACTGACTTGGAACATACTACAGTGAATAAATTGTTATGTCAGCTATAGTCAATCCCTGAAAATACAGTGCTTCCCCAATCTTATTCTCAAATGCCAGAGTCTTCAATTTTTTTTTTCAACCACAGTGTTTGGTTGAGAAGTTTTACAACTGGAAATTGGTCTTATTTCATTAGTTTTACACCCAGTGAAAAAATGCCAGTCAGCAACTGCTACTATCGTGGGGAAAATGTGATATGAGAACCAGGGGCTGAACATGGGGAACTAAACGTTTAAGTGGGGGATGGAAACCCGACTGGGAATGGGGAGACTATGGGAAAAAGAAGGAGTAGGGAATGGGTTAAGTCAAACTAAGGATGCATGAAGGAGCCTTGTGAAATCCCACTCCTTGGTAAGCTTGTTTCAAACGTAATTTTTCTTTAATTGAATGATTTTTTTTATTTTTTAAAATTTTATTAGATACTTTCTTTATTTACATTTCAAATGTTATCCCTCTTTCCTGGTCTCCCTCCGAAATTACCCTTCCCTTATGCCCTTACCCCTGCCCCTGCTCACCAGCCCACCCACTCCCTCTTCCTGGCCCTGGCGTTCTCCTACACCGGGGCATAGAGCCCTCACAGGACCAAGGGCCTCTTCTTCCATTAGTGACCGACTAGGAATTTGAATAGAAGTTCTCCAAGTTAATGAACAATGCTATGCTCAGAAATTATGGATTCCTAAGTGAAAATCTCACTGCCAGGTCCTGGTCACCACCTTACCTGCTATTGGTCAAAGAGACCCCAGAGGTACCCAAAGACTATTATCATCATTTTTGTTTGTTCACCACGACTAGACCAGAAGACCTTATTGTTGAAGACACCACACCATTTGGCGGAAGAATACTAAGGTATCAATGTTTAATTGACCTGGAAACTCTCTGCTGGCTAAATTTCACAGTGCCATGAGGTCTTACTCAGACTGTTGAGGGAGAAAAGGCATTGGTTGTCTTATCAAGCACTAGACCCTGCATGCTACCGTAGCAACACATCAGGCACTGGTGCCACAGGCAAGAGTGCTTATGAAGTTAACCGTCTGCTCCCTCATCGGACTTGAAGCTTGCTTCACTGGAGGGAATTCCTGCCTAGACCTGTGAACACGGTCCAAAAGAAGACTAGGGGAGTCATAGCCTCTATAGGAGAACTTATAACTGCTGTTTTTCTAAATGGTCATGTTGCCAAACTGACTTCTACGTGGTCACGTTTGTATAGTAGATCCGTAAATCTATGGCTGTTTCCAAGCTTAGTCATAGAAGCATCTTCCAGCCACGGATAAGGTTAAAACAGAGAAGAATTACCGTTCACAATGCTCAGCCACAGGCAAAACATCTATATCAACACCTCCAACCCGCAAGGGTCAGGGACTAGAACAGGAGAGAGAGCAGAAAGTAAGAGCTGAGAAATAACGAGGAGGGCAATGAAATGTAGCTTTCTGCACATGATGCGGCTGTTCTACACGTGAATCCATGGCAGTGTTTTTACCTACTCAAGATCAAGCCAGTAAGAAATCCTGGCATAGGTGGTAGGGTTCCAAGGTCCCACCACTGAAGGAACAGCTATTGGAAGTTGCCTGCTGCTGCAAGGTGAAAATCTCTTTCCTTTAGGAAGATTGTCAGTGCCCAAGTGAATGGCCCCATGTCTATGCATATGTGAGCAGTACAGATTGGACTCAGTGGACTGAAAAAATAAATAAAAATAAACAATTAGAAAAGAAACATTGAACTTGGGAGATATGATGGGGGTTATTCCTGAGAGATTTGTACATGAAATAAAAAGTGGATATAATCAAAAAAAAATGATGAATTCATGAAATTCTTATGCAAATGGATAGAACTAGGAAACGTCATCCTAACCTAATCGCAAAAGAACACACATGGTATACATTCACTCATAAGTGGTTATTAGCCCAAAAGCTCCAAATAAACAAGATACAATTCAGGGACCACATGAAGCTCAAGAAGAAGAAAGACCACAGTGTTGATGCTTCGGTACTTCTCAGAAGGAAAACAAAGTACTCACAGGAGCAAATATGGAGATAAATTGTAGATAAGAGAATGAAGGAAAGGCCTTCCAGAGAGTGTCCCACCTGGATATTCATCCCATGTACAGTTACCAAACCCAGACACTATTGTGGGTACCAAGAAGTGCATACTGAAAGGAGCCTCATATGGCTGTCTCCTGAAAGGTCCTGCCAGAGCCTTACAAATACAAAGGCAGATGCTCCCAGCCAACCATTGGACTCAGTGCAGGGTCCCCAATATGGTATTTAGAGAAAGGACTGAAGGAGCAGAACGGGTATGCCACCCATGGGAAGAACAATAGTATGAAACAACCAGATCCCCCCAGAGCTCCCAGGGATGAAGCCACCAACAAAGTGGTGTACTCTTGGCTCCAGCTGCATATGTAGCATAGGATGGCCTTGTCATCCATCAATGGTAGGAGACATCCTTAGTCCTATGAATGCTTGATAGATGTCCTAGTGTAAGGGAATGGAAGGCGGTGAGGTGGGAGTGGGTGGGTAGATGGAGGAACACCCTCATAGAAGAAGGGGGGAGGAAGGATGGGATGGGTGGTTACCAGGAGGGGGAAAACCTGGAAAGGGGATAACATTTGAAATGTAAATAAAGAAAATATCCAAGAAAAAAGAAAAAAAAAACACATCAACCTGGGTAGAATTCTAATTAGACTTTCTCCTGCTCTGTGAGCTCTGATCATGCTTTCTCAGTGACTCAATACCTTTTCATAGGTAAAGGTTGAGTTTGCTAATGTACATTTTTGTATTGGTAATTTGTAGTCTTAATGACTTTTGTTGCTTATTAAGATATACAAGTATTTATTTTTATACTATCATTACCATACCTATGTGCAGGAATTGCCAAGACTTTTTTCTTTCCTGTGACTGTGACAATTTTCATCTTTTCTTTCCTTCAATGCTCACTGAAAATATTCAACTCCAGGTAAGAAGAAATCTTACTGCAGAATGAGATTAATATTCTAAATACAGCTTGTGATTCACTTTCCTTGTGCTATGATAAACATACATGTCAATGGGAAGGCAGTTTTGTTTTGGCTCACAATTTGAGGGAACAGGATATCGTGTTGAGTAATTTGGGATGGCAGGGGCTTAAGGAATCTGATCACGTGTGGATCCTAACCCATTAAACAGTGCTATACACATTCCCGTTAGCAATTCCTACTTCAGAAGTTACTCCTTTCTGACCACACTTGCTTAGGTACACTGAGATGTATGATTGCACAATATGAAGTGTGGGCTTAGGCAGACATGGTGCTATAGTTGTACAAAAGTCCTATCCTGAGGCAAAACTATGAGGCAGAGAAAGACACTGGGAATTTTTTGAAATCTCAAAGTGTGTCCCTAGTAACATACTTCCTCTAATTACAAAATCCTCCTAATTCTTCCTCTGAAATTCTGCAAAGTACCAAATATTTAAACATATGAACCTATAAGCAGCATCTTCATTCAAACCAGGTAGCCTCAAAATTCAAAAATTTTGCCTCTGGCTCTGAGTGCTGGGTTATAAATATTTGTCTCAGTGTCTTTGTGTGTGTGTGTGTGTGTGTGTGTGTGTGTGTGTGCATTTTCCTAGCACATATATAGAAGTCATAGGCAGCAATAATTGTAGTTGTTTTTTTCCTTTCATTATGTGTATCTTAGGAATCAAGCTCAGGTAGTCATGTTTTGTGGCAAGTGCCTTTTCCTGCTCTGACATATCCCTGTTCCACTGAACGCTTTTCTTCATTTGAAGCTGTGTTTATAAATTGAAATTGACTTAATTCTCTTATTTTTTTATTTTACTAGCATTAGTGACAAATTTATTTTGATTAAGTTATTTACATGTGTTCTTTACAAATGTATTTTTTACAAAATAATAAATATAAAATTATAAAATTTACTTTTGTTTAAACTAATCATTTATATGCTTTTCGACAATATTTTAAAGTATTTAAAATTTCAAACATCTATGTAGTGTATTTTGTCCATAGTCACCTATTGTTCTTATCTGCAATTTCTTCTGAACCTCTTGTATTTCAAAAAGTCCCACCTAATTTCATGTCTGTTTTTGTGACCCACTGAGTTAATGATAACTGCTTGAATTAGTATGGCTATGATATTACTTACTGAAACATGAAGATCCTACCAGTGGCTATCATGTGGTAAAATGACTCCTTTCTCCCCAGAAACCATTAACTGTCAATAAATCCTTAAAGAAGGGAATTTTTCTGAGACAGTATCACACTACGTATTCCAGATTGATTTTCACTTTTGAAATTTTATTTTCTTGGCTTCCTGAGTCTATTACTGCAAGCATGGACCATTTTTATTAGATATTTTCTTCATTTACATTTCAAATGCTATCCTGAAAGTCCCCTATACCCTCTCCCTGCCCTACTCCCCAACCCCCACACTCCTGCCTCCTGGCCCTGACATTCCCCTGTACTGGGGCATATAATCTTCACAAGACCAAGGGCCTCTCCTCCCACTGATGGCCAACTGGGCCATCTTCTGCTACATATACAGCTAGAGACACAAGCTCTGGGGGTACTGGTTAGTTCATATTGTTGTTCTTCCTATAGGGCTGCAGACCCCTACAGTTCCTTGGGTACTTTCTCTAGCTCCTCCATTGGTGGTCCTGTGCTCTGTCCAATAGATGACTGTGAGCATCCACTTCTGATTTACCAGGCACTGGCATAGCCTCACAAGAGATGCTATATCAGGGCCCTGTCAGCAAAATCTGCAAGTATGTACCATTTTACTTGACCTTAAGTTATTTCTACTGGATATATAACTATGTGGTCTCATAGAATAAGTATAACATTCAATACATACTGTGAATAATTGCCATATCCATCAATTCAAACATTTACCAATCTTTTATGCTAGAAATATTTCTAATCTGTGCAAGCTTTTTTGAAATACATAATTGACTATTGTCATCTATGGGACTGTAACAGTGCTGGAAAGCATTAGCCATTGCTCCTTCTCCGGAATTGTACATTATTATTTTTTTTTTAATTAGGTATTTATTTCAGTTACATTTCCAATGCTATCCCAAAAGTCCCCCACACGCTCCCCTTCCCACTCCCCCACCCTACCACTCCCAATTCTTGGCCCTGGCATTCCCCTGTCGTGAGGCATATAAAGTTTGCAAGACCAATGGGCCTCTCTTTCCACTGATGGCCGACTAGGCCATCTTCTGATATATATGCTGCTAGAGACATGAGCTCAGGGGGGTACTGGTTAGTTCATATTGTTGTTCTACCTATAGGGTTGCAGATTCCTTTAGCTCCTTGATTGCTTTCTATAGCTCCTCAATTGGGTGCTCTGTGATCCATCCAATAGCTGACTGTGAGAATCCACTTCTGTGTTTGCTAGGCCCCAGCATAGTCTCACAAGAGACAGCAATATCTGGGTCCTTTCAGCAAAATCTTGCTAGTGTATGCAATGGTGTCAGCGTTTGAAAGCTGATTATGGAATGGATACCCAGATATGGCAGTCTCTAGATTGCCCATTCTTTCGTCTCAGCTGCAAATTTTGTCTCTGTAACTTCTTCCATGGGTGTTTTGTTCTCAATTCTAAGAAGGGGCAAAGTGTCTACACTTTGGTCTTCGTTCTTCTTGAGTTTCATGTGTTTTGCAAATTGTATCTTATATCTTGGGTATTCTAAGTTTCTGTGCTAATATCCACTTATCAGTGAGTACATATTGTGTGAGTTCTTTTGTGATTGGGTTACCTCACTCAAGATGATGCCCTCTAGGTCCATCCATTTGCCTAGGAATTTCATACATTCTTTTTTTTTAATAGCTGAGTAGTACTACACTGTGCAAATGTACCACATTTTCTGTATCTATTCCTCTGTTGAGGGGCATCTGGGTTCTTTCCAGTTTCTGGCTATTATAAATAAGGCTGCTAGGAACATAGTGGAGCATGTGTCCTTCTTACCAGTTGGGGCATCTTCTGGATATATGCCCAGGAGAGGTATTGCTGGATCCTCCAGTAGTACTATGTCCAATTTTCTGAGGAACCACTAGACTGATTTCCAGAGTGGTTGTACAAGTTTGCAATCCCACCAACAGTGGAGGAGTGTTCCTCTTTCTCCAGATCCTCGCCAGCATCTGCTGTCACCTGAATTTTCGATCTTAGCCATTCTGACTGGTGTGAGGTAGAATCTTAGGGTTGTTTTGATTTGCATTTCTCTGATGATTAAGGATGTTGAACATTTTTTCAGGTGCTTCTCAGACATTCGGTATTCCTCAGGTGAGAATTCTTTGTTTAGCTCTGAGCCCCATTTTTTAATGGGGTTATTTGTTTTTCTGGAGCCTACCTTCTTGAGTTCTTTATATATATTGGATATTAGTCCCCTATCTGATTTAGAATAGGTAAAGATCCTTTCTTACTCTGTTGGTGGCCTTTTTGTCTTATCGACAGTGTCTTTTGCCTTGCAGAAGCTTTGCAATTTTATGAGGTCCTATTTGTCCATTCTCGATCTTACAGCACAATTCATTGCTGTTCTATTCAGGAATTTTTCCCTTGTACCCATATATTCGAGGCTTTTCCCTACTTTCTCCTCTATAAGTTTCAGTGTCTCTGGTTTTATGTGGAGTTACTTAATCCACTTAGATTTGACCTTAGTACAAGGAGATAGGAATGGGTCAATTCACATTCTCCTTTATGATAACCGTCAGTTGTCCCAGCGCCATTTGTTGAAGATGGTGTCTTTTTTCCACTGGATGGTTTTTGCTCCCTTTTCAAATATCAAGTGACCATAGGTGTGTGGGTTCATTTCTGGGTCTTCAATTCTATTCCATTGGTCTACTTGTCTGTTGCTATACCAGTACCATGCAGTTTTTATCACAATTGCTCTGTAGTACAGCTTTAGTTCAGGCATGTTGATTCCACCAGAGGTTTTTTTATCCTTGAGCAGAGTTTTTGCTATCCTAGGTTTTTTGTTATTCCAGCTGAATTTGCAGATTGACCTTTTTAACAATCTTTGTTTTGACCCTTCTTCCCCCATTTCAGCCTTGAGAAAGCACTGCTTTATGATATGCTTTTCTACGTTTATTTTTGAAATTGACTTCTTGTAGAAAACAGAATTTTGTTTTGCTCTTAACATCACTTTGAAGATTTTTTTTTGTATTAGTGCTTTCCTTAGAATTAGTAGACTTTATTTGGCCAGTACTGTTATGGTACTCACCCAGTTATAGTTCAATGTGTAAATCTTTTAAATGGCCTTTGAAGAAAAAAGGTCATTTTCAGAGTTGATTTTTTTTTAATATTGGTTCAATCTCAACCATCAGTACCTAATAATGGAAGAGGAATTAAGTATATTGTCATGTTGGAATAATTCAATGTACCAAAGCTGTCATTCCAGGTTAGAAGGGCCTGTAAGCCAAGCCCCATCTAAGGCTTGAAATTGTTGAGGGAGCACATCTACCTATATAAATGGAAACACAGGCCTAGAGATGTCTTGATTTTTTTCCCTGTGAAAGTGCTTGAGACGTCTGACCTGCAGAGTAAGATAAAATATTTCTTCCACTAACTTTATGGTAATTTTTTCCAGCATAAACCATGCAGCGCCTCATATCTTATGATGAAGCCCAGCCTGCTTCTTTTCAGTAGACATAGTGCTTTATTCACTAGCCTGACAGTGGCTTTTATTTATTTTTACACTAATGCATCCTGATTATCATTTTAATTGTTATTTGTTCCAAGCACATTCATTATTTTCAGAAGAAAAATTTAGTGATTTTGCAGTGGTTGCTCCTCTTCACCAACCTCATCTACAACTAAATTAAAAATTTCTCCGTGTTTTTAAAATGTGTTATATACTGCTGAAACGAATGCTATATATAGAAGAGAGTAGAGCTGAGCATAGCAGCTCTCTTTTGTAATATCAGCACATAGAATGTGGTGGCAAGAGAATCAAGAGTACAAAAGGCGTAGATTAAAAGTTGTCTTCCTAACACAAATGGTTTAAATGAAGAAAAGTCCTTTGAAGTTGTAACCAACCATTTGAGTTTCAGTTAATTTCAGAATAGACCTCATTACTTACTTCCTCTCCTTCTGATTTCCCTTTCCTTTGTTCTTGCCCCTTTCTTGGACTCCATAGGAATCTATTAGTTCTTTCACCTCCACAATAAACAAGTATACTTACAACAACAACAACAAGAAGAACAACAATAACTTCATTATGGTAGAGAAAAAGAAGCCTATGTACTTGTGAAAAGATTTTTGTCCTGTGGTACATAATACCTCAAAACTCAGTGCCCTCGATCTGTAAGAAAAAACAAATGAACAAACAAATTAAATTCAGGAAATACTCCTGACAGCAAAAGGAAGAAATGCACTGATCATTTATGACTATTTTTTTTAGACAGTAAAAATTCTAAGTACTTGATTTTCTTAATCAGTTTGGAATAATCAATATAGTCAGAGAGGAAAACGTGTAGTTCATGTTGACAAATTTTAGTGTTGCAATAGGGTCAAGGAGAAATCTCATAAATCATTTTTTCAGTAGTTATATGTAACCTCTATAACTCTTGATGGTCAACTGATTTTAGATATCAAATGAGCACCCCAATTACATGTTAGCAAATAGAACACCTGTACAAACAGCCAATTTCTGTAGTCTGGGAGCCCACAGGTTTATTGTTTCACCTTCCTGTAGCTCAAGCTCATCAACTAAATGGATGTACCTTGCATTATTTCCAAATCAAATCTGTTGAGCAGAACTGATATTTTGTATAAACATTTAAAACTCAATATGTTTTTTGGATGACTGAGCATGTGATAATTTACAGAAGTGGTCTTTGTTCTCCTTGCAAACAAAAACAATATCTTTTTAATTAGTTTGAGTGTTGTCGGCATTGAAAATATTTTAATTAGACTCAATTGATATAATTGTTAGTTGGCAATAAGAACAGATGTGCAGAAATAACAGACAAAATAATTTAAAAAGCACTATTTTATCTTCACCCCCATCATTCCATATATACACACAAATATTGCTATATACATAAGTATTTATAAATCCTATTTAACCATATACTGATCCATATATTGTACATTTAACATATATTTCATACTACATTCATGTATATTACAGAAAGATTTTCTTTGTTATGTGATAATATTTTATATAAAATTGATCTAGATGACTTATTTATAAAATATACATACCATAAATAAGATATTAACATGCATATATACATATATATATACCTATACATATATATAATTGTGGACATATTATATAATTATATACTTCATTGTGTAATGTATATATAAGGATACATAATTATTATTTTAAATTTCTGAGTTCCCTTGTATTAAAAGAAATCTGGTTAAATTAGCCTGGTGCTGGTTTGTTTTCTGATGGGCTAAATGAAAACAGTTCTCAGTGAATTTCTCTTGTTTCTGTACATTTAGTAAAAAGAGAAAATTTGCTAATAAATAGCTTTTAATGAACACTTATTATCAAACTCATCTTAAGAGATTACCCAGGCTTGGTGATGCTACTATTTCTAAAGTTGAGGTAAGAGGAGGTTTGTGTCTAGCTACATAGTGAGTTCAAGGTCAGTCTGGAAAATTAGACAGGTGACTGTATCAAAATAAGAAGTAAAAAGAGGGATGTAAGTGGGTGATAGGTCATCTGTCCTAATGAAAGGGGAAATATCACACATGTTCATAGCTCTGTCTTCAGTCCATAGTACAAAAAACAAAATAAAAATCAATCAATAAATAAATAAATAAATAATAGGATTATGTCTTTATTCAAAACGACAACAACATCATCATCATCAACAACAACAACAACAACAACAACAACAAAAACAGAGCAAATTGGTCTAGTCTCTAGCCTAAGCTTTCATCTTTTAGCCAAGGATGGTGTGATGTCTATATCTCTCTGTAGCTATTGAACTGCACATTTAAATTACATAAAAATTTGAATTATACAATTCTTCTCTTCACATAACCAACATCCGATGAGCACAGGCCAGATCCCTATATTCTATGGAATCCCATAGTTCAACAATGACTCTGCTTTATGGGAAGGTTCACAAGTTATATTCATCATGCATGAATACACCATTAGTCATGAGATACTTGTGCAACATTTACCATAGAATTCACATGCTGTGCTCCTAGTTGGTATACATAATCCATTCATCATCATATGATCATATATCCAAATAATCACACAGCTCATTTGCTAGTTTCATCATAAAATTTCCATGCGACATTTCCTGTGATGTTCATTCAGATTGCATGGGGTTCATCCTTCAGTTAATATATAAGAAACATATATACAAAGAATAGTTACACAAAATAAAATCTTAATATTTTCCTAGACTTTTTCTCTCTGAATTTTTTTTTTACATAAAAAGCAAGTGAGTGTGAAAACCCTACAAGTATAAATTTGGGAAAGAATGGAAGACATATGAGAAAGAGAAGGTATGAGTAAATTAGTAATATTGGATCAATCTTTCTTTTTATGTGCTTCTAGGAGAAAACAAAACAAAAAGCAAAAAAAATAAAATAAAATAAAAACAAAAGCAAGGGATATTCTTCCTCTCCTCAGTGAGTCATTGGTTTAGAAAAGCCCTATTGATCACATACTGTTTCAAACAGATAATGGAAAAGAGAAATTATTGGCTTCATGTTACCAACTAAGTACTGAGAGTCATGATAGAAAAAAATTGTATTAATTTCACTTTTGATGCAATTCAAGATTGAGTTGCAATAAAAAGTAGCATCCATAGTACAAATGGATACTTCTGACATAGGGAGGAACTATGTTAAAAATAAATTTTATCTTAACCATCCTGTTCTTTTATTAATGTAGTGTGTGTGTGTGTGTGTGTGTGTGTGTGTGTGTGTGTGTGAGAGAGAGAGAGAGAGAGAGAGAGAGAGGGAGAGAGAGAGAGAGAGAGAAAGAGAGAGAGAGAGACAGAGAGAGAGACAGAGAGAGAGACAGAGAGACAGAGAGACAGAGAGACAGCGAGACAGAGAGACAGAGAGACAGACACAGACACAGAGACACAGAGTAAGAGATGTGCATGGCTTATTTAAGGAACATGAAAATGGGTTTGCTTTTCATGATATATAACCCCCACAAATATTATGCAATAGAATCTTTTGGTAGTATTCAACTTATTAGCTTGAATCCTCTAGTTAAAGAGGATGACATTGGACATATGGAATTCATGTCAAGATTCCATTTGATTCACAAACTAGACCTGCTTCTGCTTCTGATTCCTCTTCTTCTGAACTTCTTCTCCCTCCTCCTCCTCCCCTCCTCCTCTTTTTCAAGGGAGCATGTCACAAAGGTAGACAGCCAGATTGGTGAGGACTACGAATTGACTGTGATTGGATTGTATGATGTTCAATTTCCAAATGATCAGTAAAATGTAATAAAATATTATATTGGAACACAGACTGATCAATTATCCCTTGAACATCACAGGCAATAGCCTTTGGGCTTCTGTTGTTGTAAGATTCCACAGAAGAAATTAATATCATAAAGTATTGACATAAAAGACAAGGAATATATGACAAAAATGTAGGTATAACATTTGAAATTATTTATTGTAATATTTTGGATGGACAAAACCTTTGTTCTAATTGATAATGGGATACATACACACGTGTGTGTGTGTGTGTGTGTGTGTGTACACATTAATTGATTATCCTTTACCAATTTATTTTATTTTAAATTTAATTAATTTAATTTGCTTATTCATTGGTGTGCGTACCTGCTTACCTCTATGTATATATCACATACAGTCCTCAGAGAAGCCAGAAGACAGTTGTAGATACTCTGGTTCTTGGGTCACAGATGGTTGTGAGTAGTTTAGAACTGAAATCAGGTTTACAAGAATAGCAATCTCCCTTAATCGCCGGATCATCTCTTTAGCTACTCTTGTGCATATTTGATTTGAACTGAGTGAACAGAATATTCAGAGATGGGGTAAGTATTTCAGTAAAAACCCAGGTTTGTGACGAATCATCTCCCTTAAATAGAGTTGAACTTACGTCACAACAATCATTAAATTGAAATCCAAAAATCTGATCTCATGCATTCTGACTTAGCTTTTGCAGCAGAGCCTGTTCATCCATATATTAAATCACCATGTTCTCTTTCTTTCCTTTCTCTCTGTCTCTTTGTCTCTCTGTCTCTCTACCTCTGTCTCTTATCAATCTGTCTTTCTGACTCTCTCTCTCTCTCTCTCTCTCTCTCTCTCTCTCTCCCCCTGTATTGTAAGTGAGGCATACAGAGATAATTTTAATTAAGATCACAAACACGTAACTATCATAGAAGTTCTGAGTTCATTTTTTAGTACTCATGTCAGGTAGTTCACAGCCAGATATAACACACACTCCGGGGATTAAGACACTATCTTCTGTCCTCTCAGTGGTACTGCCCACATGGATAGAAGTGATTAAGTTAGCTAATCGATTAAGATAAAATTAAAATAAATGAAATAAAATTATGGAGTGGGAAAGCAAATTCAAGAAGCACTTTAAAAAAAGTTCATACATTATCGTGTTCTATTATCTAGAATGGACACATTTATAAATTTTCAGAGTCTGAAACCAGGAACTTTGCTATTAAGCTAATGGCAATTGCAGGGGCTAAATACATTCTAAAATTGGATTGTGATTATGTCTGCAAAACCTTGTGAATATACCAAGATTGCTGATATATATTCATTTAAATGGTAAACTGAACATACTTTTTCAGATTTAGAAAATAAAAAGAGAGATTTGCTCATTTGAAATATGCATATCTAACAGGTACAGACATCCATATAAGGGGCTGCATTTTATACCAATCTAGAAAAGGTGGAAATTACATAGAAACTTGTAATGTACAAAACCAAAGTCATGTAAATATACTTGCTCTAGAATGATAAAAAATTCAGAACATAACTCCCACCTCATGACCTAAATAAACTCTATCATCATTGCATTTTCTTCCCAATGTTTCCTTATAACTTTGCAGAGTAGGTTACTGAAAAAGTAGTTTTTTAAGTTTTAAATTTACATTTTATTTGAGGGATGTATTTTGAAGTGTGTGTGTGTGTGTGTGTGTGTGTGTGTGTGTGTATGTGTGTGTACCTTCGAAGTCACATGAGGGTGTCAATTCCATGGATCTAGGGTTATCAGAGTTTGTATGAGCTGCACCATGTAGCTGCTGAGAATGTACCTGGGTTCTTTACAAGAGTTGCACAGCTATGAACATAGTGGAACATGTGTCCTTGTTATATGTTGGAACATATTTTGGGTATATGTCCAGGACTGGTATAGCTGAGTCCTCATGTAGTACTATGTTCAATTTCCTGGGGAATATTAAGACTGATTTCCAGAGTGGTTGTACTGGCTTGCAATCCCACCAACATCGGAAGAGTGTATCTCTTTCTCCATATCCTCACCAGTATCTGCTGTCACCTGAGTTTTTTATCTTAGCCATTCTGACTGGTGTGAGGTGGAATCTCAGGGTTGTTTTGATTTGCATTTCCCTGATGAAGGATGTTGAACATTTCTTTAGGTGCTTCTCAGTCATTCAGTATTCCTCAGTTGAGAATTCTCTGTGTAACTCTGTTCCCCATTTTAATAGGGTTATTTGGTTCTCTAGAGTCTAACTTCTTGAGTTCTTTGTATGTATTTGATATTAGCCCGCTATTGGGTGTGAGATTGGTAAAATTCTTTGCCCAATCTGTTGGTTGATATTTTGTCCTACTGACAATATCTTTTGCCTTAGAGAAGCTTTGCAATTTAATGAGGTCCCATTTGTTGATTCTTGATCTTATATCATAAGTTATTGGTGCTCAGTTCAGGAAAATTTCCTCTGTACTCATGTGTTTGAGATTCTTCCCACTTTCTCTTCTTTCTATTAGTTTCAGTGTATCTGGTTTTCTGTGGAGGTTCTTAATTCACTTGGACTTGAGCTTTGTACAAGGAGATAAAAATGGATCAATTTGCTTTCTTCTACATGCTGACTGCAGGTTGAACCAGCACAATTTTTTGAAAACGCTGTCTTTTTTTCACTGAATGGGTTTAGCTCCCTTGTCAAAAATCAAGTGACCATAGGTGTGTGGGTTCCTTTCTGGGTCTTTGATTCAGTTCTATTGCTCTACCTGCCTGTCTCTGTACCAATACTATGCAGTTTTTAATCTATGTTCATAGCTGCCTTATTAATAATAGCCCGAATCAGGAAAGAATCCAGATGTCCTTCAACAAAAGAATGGATACAGATAATTTGGTGCATTTACACAATGGAGTATCAGCTATTAAAAACAATGACTACATGAAATTATTCGGCAAATGGATGGAACTAGAAAATATCATACTGAGTAAAGTAAATCAGTCACAAAAGAACACACATGATATGCACTCACTGGTACTTGGATATTAGTCTAATAGTTTGGAATACCCAAGATACAATTCATAGACCAGATGAAACTCAAGAAGAATGAAGACCAAAGTTTGGACACTTCTGTCTGTCTTATAAGAAGGAACAAAGTACTCATGGGAGACAATACAGAGACAAAATGTGTAGCGGAGACTGAAGGAAACATCATACAAAGACTGCCCCACCCCAGGGACCCATCCCATATACAGACACCAAACCCAGTAACTAATGTGGATGTCAAGAAGTTCTTGCTGACAGAAACCCCATATACTTGTCTTCTGAGAAACTCTTTCAGAGCCTGGCAAATACAGAGGCAGATGCTTGCAATCACCCATTGGACTGAGCATAGGTTCCCCAATGGAGGAGTTAGAGAAAATACTGAAGGAACTGAAGGAGTTTGCAATCCATAGGAAGAACAATTTCAACCAACCAGACCCCCCACCCCAAGAGCTCACAGGAAGTAAACTACCAACCAAAGAGTACACATGGAGGGACCCATGGCTCCAGCTGCATATGTAACAGAGGATGACCTTGTAGGACATCAATGGGAGGAGAGACTCTTAGTCCAGATTAGGCTCAATGCCCCAGTGTAGGGGAATATCAGTGAGTGGGCAGATGGGTGAGCACCCTCATAGAAGCAGGGTGAAGGAGGATAGGATAGGGCATTTCTGGAGGGGAAACCAGGAAAGAGGATAACATTTGAAATGTAAATAAATAAAATATCCAATTAAAAAGTACCAAACTAACAAATCAAGAGCAGCAAAATATCTTAACTATGCCTCCAGTCCTTAGGTATGCTCTTATACTACATTCTATTGATTAATTTCCTGCATCAGGAATAAATACCTATTTATGAAAAACAGTGAGCCTTATGATTTTATTACTTCTTGCTTATCACTTAATGTAGATGCATCATAGTGCCATTGCTAAATTGTTTTTAGTTCTGAAATCTCCATTTTCTTTTATTGTCTTAATAATGGCTTATAGGATGTATGTGACACTTTTCACTAGCAGATTTCTTCTCAATGTCAATCCCATGTCAATTCACATAGGAATGTATAATGTAATATTTTGACTTTATAGTGTTGTGTATTACTTTATCTGAGGAAGGATGGCATGCACTTTGGCAACACACAATAGTTTAAAGTAATGATTATGTGAAAGTACAACCTGGTGAACCCATGAATTTCTTTGGGTTATTTCCAGGAATTGAGGTGCCTCAGAGGAAGCTGTATCACTGAAAACTCATTTCAAGGCCCCCATTCTCATTTGATAGAACAACTCAGAAAACCTGCTGACCTGGGACACCCTGAAAGACATGGAGAAAACTTCACAGGTCTGAGGCTCTCCTGTCAGTAGCTCTGATAGTTAATACCTTTCCCCAGTGTTTGATGCTTCCATAATGATGGATAGTGACCCCGGAGAATCTGTACATTTCAGTTTGTCCAGACATGGGAAGTTAGTTTACCTCCTGAATCTCATGAGCCTCCACCTCCTTCCTAGAGGGGCTCTTTCGATCTGTGGTAAATTGTAACTTACCACTTATCACGTTTCTATTTCTATCCTATGGGACAGTTTCTTTTATGCTTATTACTTTCTTATCAAGTTTCTCTGGACTATGTGTACTGTCAAGTCATTCATAATGTATATAAATAGTATTTTAATTTCTTCCCCTACCAAAAAACTTGTTGTGAAAATGTTCTCCCACATGAATTCTATTTTGCCTTCATGTAGAATTTTAACCAGAGAATATTTTTCTACACTCATTCATAAATGATATGTTGTTTTCCATATTTATTATACCAACAAATTTTGAAAATTTACTTATATTTATTTGGTTTTGATATAATAACATTTCTACTCAATAGACATTTTCAGTAAGACTTTTAAATTTTTTTAATGATTAAGGATAAACAAATGCTTCATGGTTATATTACTTGTCTTTCACATACAGAAGAATAGACAGTAATTTTTTAAATAGAATTTCGTCCTGGGTAATATGGCAATGGAAGCAAGCTCTCACTTCAGTGTAGCTAAGCAACAGAAGCTTGTAGTTGCTCTGCAATTCAAAGGATTCAGCCACGAAATAGCCGTTACACACTCTCTGAGAAAGGAAGTTCAGAAAGATTTCAAAACAAGTTGGCCACTGTCACCTAAGCCTCAGAAAGATATAGAAAGTAGACCAACATCCTAAGAATGCACATCATGTGTCCCAGTATGTATAAACAAGATGTACCACATTAAAGCACAGAGTTAAATGTGTTTATATATACTAACTTACCATAAGGATTCCTAATGTCTTGTCAAATTTTATTCCTGAATAATTTAAATATTTCAGTTGTGTATTTCTGAATGAGTCCTGTGGGAGGTCTTTAGTCAAATTTGTATTACCTCTTTTCAATTTAATTGCTGTTACTTTTCTTGTTTGGTAATAATTTTCATTTATTTTCAGAAAACAATGTGGTTTTGTTTCAGATGTTATCTTCTACCTCTGGGGAATTTCTGACTGAGAAGTCATGTTTTGTATTTCATTTGTATATGTTCTTGTTTATGTTACATAGTGTGTCTTTTAGATCCTCTTTGATTATTAATGCCTACATACTTGATGATTTTTATACACATGTTTATGTTTGCATTTGATCATCTCTAATACTAAAAAGATAGTCCAATGATCAAATGTACCCCCTACACAGGCATGAGGAACAAAAATCAAATATCTGGTTCCCATTTGAATCCATGACATGCCTGCATGTGCACATGAGACTCCTCACCAGGGCTTTGTGGCTGTCAGCTTTGCTCTAAGTTTACTAGGTGACCCTGCCCCAAAAGATCAAAGTGCAGAGTAAAACATCTATCATCCATCTCTGATCTTCAATGCTTACCTGCATGCATTTTCATACATCACACACATGCATGACACATAGAGAGAAACATGGTAGATGAAATCCACGGAGAGATAATTTCTTTTGTAAAAAGGTTTTATTTATCTCCCATAAATCATATCCCAGCCAAACTTCCCTCTCCCTCTCTCATTCTAGTCCTTTCCCTACCTTCCTTCTCCCCTATAGCTTCTATGATAGACTGAGAGGTTGAGAATTTTACAAGAACAGGGCCCACAGAGTCAACTAAGCAGGGCTCATAGGTACTCAGAGACTGAAGTAATAATCACGGACCATATATGGATATGAGCAAGGTCTTCTGCATGTATGTTACAGTTGTGCAGTTTGGTGTTCTTTTGGGACTCTTAACAGTGAGAATGGCTTATCTCTTCCTCCTTTAACTTCTCTTGGAAGATTCTTACCTCTTAATGTACTGCTTCGTCTATCTTTAATATGTGCCTAGACTTATTGTAACTTTTAATGCCATGTTCTTTTAATATCAATGGAAGGATCATTCCTTTCTGAAGAGTTATTTTCCATACATTTAAATTTCTTTCTTCTGATCTAAAGCAGACATTTGTTTCTAAAGCATATGCCATTACACTTCCTCCTAAACTGTAGAAGTTTCAATCTGATGATTGTGTTCACTATTTTCTGCTCTCTATCCTATGTACCTCACACAGCATTCCAGCTGAGATCTAAGCATCCCTGATACTTTCTGTTAGCATAAGTGAAGGGCCATGTGTCATGTAGATTCCAAGACAGCCAAGTAAAACATGGAGATCAACCTCTGCTAAACAAAGAGCTCTTGTTGAGCAATGCCTTTTATTTCATATCTTTTAGCATCTGTTGACTGAATCACACCATGCAAAGAGATATTCCTCTTGATTTCCTTTATTTTTAAAAGTATTAACAAGCCATACCTGATAAGGTTTTAACATGTACATAGCATACAATTTTGTTTTTATAGATTTTTTCTGACACTGCTTTTTACATTATGGCTTGCGTAATTTCTAGAAATTTCACTGAGGTCTAGAGATGATAACTGCTTCTGCTCATTTTTTTAAAACAGTTTCCTTTGGGAACTTTTCAATATCTAGGTCAAGAAAAATGCTAAAAACCATCACCGTTTTTTTTCTGGTTCATTGAGTAACAGAATTTCTGTTGTCTTAGAAATTGAAAGAACCAAAAAAACCTGTCTGTGGTTGTATAAATAAGCCTAATCTTCAAAGGCAGTCCTAGTCACAAGGACATTTAAAATTTGTGTAGGGGGAAACTGCCAAGCATAAGAAAATAGGTTAATTTTCAACCACCCACAGGCAAACATGTATTCCTCTGCATAATATTTATACCAACACTTGGAATATATGAAGATAAAGTATTGTGATTTCAGAAAAGTCTGTAGAATTTATGAACTTTTGAGTCTTTGTAAAGTTATGATGCATGGATTTCCATTTGTACATTGTTTACACACATTTGCTCATGTATATGCATGGGCATTTCTATATGAGAAGATTTAGGCATATGCGATTATTTGTATGGTAATGTGTGGTATGCATATATATAGAGATTTTCACACAGAAACCAGGGATCAGCATAGGTGTGCTTTCTCAGGAGCTGTCTATAGTATTTGTTGAAACAGGGTCATCTTGATGCCCTGAAGCTCATCAAGAAGACTGAGATGGCTGAACAAGGAGCTCTGGGATCCTTCTTTTTTTTTTTTTTTTTCGTCCTGGAACTGGGATCATAAAATTCCTAAATTTTTGTGTGAATTCATGGCTTGAAATTCCTGCAGAAACAGCAAGTACATTGCTAATGGAAGCATTGCCTCAGTTCTAATGATAGCAGTATAATGGCTATGTCCAGGCCTTTGCTATCCAACATTATGTTCCTGTAAAACTATTATGTTATATTTGCCTGAATTCCTGTATAAGACTACTTAATTGTTACTACATGTTATTTCGTACTACTGAATTATAAAGGAGCATGCTGAGATTCTAACATAATTAATGACTTAGCTAAGATCCAGTAAAAACCTTTGAACTTAAATGACCCTTTCTCTCTAGTATACACTTAAATATTGTTTTTGTGTGCTTTTTTGTTTTGTGATAGATATATAGACAGTCTGTGTTAGGAAGAAAAATATAGTTGTAAGGGTGGAAGTAGGATCTTGAGTAGGACAAAACAGCTCTTTTAAAGCTTGTAAGGCACGTGTTTGATATATATTTTTGCTACTATACTGTTGTTTGCTATAAAACATTTTATTTTCTTCCAGTGAAAGAAGTAATGGAACTCTGGTTGTAGTAACACACTAGGTGTATAGCTGCTATTTTTATGACATTAATAAACAATATGAATGCAATAGTAAGTTATGTCATGAAGACTGGATTCAACTTGACAATGAAGAATCAAAGCATATATTATAAAACAAAACAAAACAAAACAAAACAAAACAAAACAATAGACTGAAACACAGCTCATCGGAGAGGTGTTTCCTGCTGAGACTGATGACCTGGCTGTGTCCTTATTGCATATGTGAGGGAAAGAAAGACTGACACCTGCAGGTTGTCTTCTGAACTCTACATGTATTCTATAGACAGACAGTGACTACATTTAGAGAAAGAAGGATATGACATATTGAAAACAATTCACACAATAAATGATGTGAGCATATTTAGCTGGGATTGACCAGTTGAAAAAGCTTTCACAGGCTTCTTCTCAAAAGACGCAGCCCTAACTTCTGCCAAACATAGTACCACCAAGATGCCCTTAGTATGTAAGAATCATTTCAAAATCCCCTTTAATAAAGTCTTTAGTGGTAAAATATCTTCTGTTTTTCTAATTCCTAAAACTGAGATGAAAATTTTCATTTCAAATTTCTGAATTCAAACTTGCTCCCTTTTCTTTACTTTTAAAAATATAGTTTACATGTATGAGTGTTTTTTCCCACATGTTTGTAGATGCATCATGTTTGCATGACCTAAGCTGGGATCATTATCTGCAGCTGGAATTGTAGATATTTGTGAGCAATGTTATGGGTGCTGGGGACAGAATCCCTGTCTTCTCCAAGAGCAGTGAGCAGTGTGTGTTCCTGACCCTTGAGCTGCCTCTCCAAGCTCCTCCACTTTCCTTTAATCCTAGTAAATTTATAAAGCAAGTTATTGATGGAGAAAAAAGTATACAGTTTAATAATCTATTAAGTGTGTAATAGACTTTGGTGGAAAAGAAGTCTGTCCAATATATGACTCAACTAAGCCTGATGAACTGAGTTCAAATCCTTGACTCCAGAGTTGGGGGGGACCCACATTTATATGCTCCTGGAGCTGTTAAATACTTGCCTGCTGAAAATTAGCCAAAGTAAACGGTGTCAAAGTTCATAACCATTGCAATGCCAATGCGAACTCTCACATAAAGAACATACTATAGACAGTACAGGCTTTCTGACTTCAATATATATGACACTCCATGGTATGGTATTTATTTTGGTTAAGGCTATTCATATGCAGAACAGCAGATACAGGAATCTTTTTGTATCTTGCTCTCAGTTTTGCTATGATTCTAAAACTACTCAGCATATAAGTATTTTAAAATGATTATTGGATGTAAGAATATTGATGATTAAAATCTTCCACACTGAAGAATTGTTGGTAATTTATACAAGGCTATTTCGAAAATCTAGAAATCTCCAACCAGATCCCAATAAATATACATGAGTACACTTGCACATAACAGTTATTCTTATATCCTCCCACACATTTATATATGTATACATATGCATATATACATTTAAGTTAAGAATGTATATATTTGTTCAAATGTATATGCATTTAAGATAAACATGCATATATTACATGAGACAAATCTATCTATCTATCCATACATGTATATACATACATATATATGTCATTATATATGTATACACATGCATTTAATATGTATTAGTATCTGTAACTCCACATATATAATGTTAACCACAGACCTACCTGTATGTGTGTACATCTATAAGTTCATGTAATTCATACCTGAGTTTGTTTTGATGCACAAATATACATTTAAGGTATATATAATTATAAATATACATATATATATATATATATTTATGACATACCTATATCTGTATATACATTATATGTATATGTAATTTGCACATGGGTATGTATATATGCATACCTAAAATGTACATTTATGATATACTTGTACTTTTAGAAACATGTATGTACTTGTATATATGTGTGTATATTCTAACACACATGTTTATGAACATATATAAGTATATAACAATATATGTATTGTTAATACATATTTTTAGTTATGTCCTCTTTGATATATGCATATTTAAGACATACCTATATATGTATATGTACATTCATATGTACACATTTAAGAAGGCTTGTGTATGTATTTAATGCATTTAAGTACATCCACATATTTTAAATGCTTATTGTCTAATCTAAAGAATAATAGGAACTTGGTCTGTGATATCTTGATTATATGAGTTATACATAACACTTTGCTCTTCATTGGCCTAGATTGAATAATGGACACATTTTCAAAACTTGTTTGGTTGGAAAAACAGTTGTGCAGAGGTTTCATACTGACATCAGCAGTAATAATAATTGCAGATGGTCTCTACACACTCTAGAAACCCCACTTGAGGATGCCTGGGAATTATGATAGTTATAGTATTCAAAGGAATACATTTCAGTAATACTTCCCTCTTCCTAGAAATTTACCTTCATTCAGAACTATGAAATCTCACTTCCATCCTTCCCATACCTTTTGCTTTTTCCATTGTCATATTACAAAGTGTATTCTAGTTTTGTTTGTACTGCCAGCATCTCATTTGTAAATGGCATTTTCAAGGTTATTATTGAAGCTATTTGCAGAATGTTGAAAAGCTGTCAAACTAAGCAGAAGCAAACTGCTGAAAATAGGAAATAAAACATACTCATACATTATTAAAGCCACTTCATAAGAAATCCTTCATAAGAAAATGGAAATGTTCTCAGACAGAGGATTAATTTGTCATGTGCACCAGGATGAAGCTAAAAAGAGTTGATTTTATTTTATTTTTTCCATTTTTTATTAGGTATTTAGCTCATTTACATTTCCAATGCTATACCAAAAGTCCCCCATATCCACCCACCCCTACTCCCCTGCCCACCCACTCCCCCTTTTTGGCCCTGGTGTTCCCCTGTACTGGGGCATATAAAGTTTGCAAGTCCAATGGGCCTCTCTTTCCAGTGATGGCCGACTAGGCCATCTTTTGATATATATGCAGCTAGAGTCAAGAGCTCCGGGGTACTGGTTAGTTCATAATGTTGTTCCACCTATAGGGTTGCAGATCCCTTTAGCTCCTTGGCTACTTTCTCTAGCTCCTCCATTGGGAGCCCTATGATCCATCCATTAGCTGACTGTGAGCATCCACTTCTGTGTTTGCTAGGCCCCAGCATAGTCTCACAAGAGACAGCTACATCTGGGTCCTTTCAATAAAATCTTGCTAGTGTATGCAATGGTGTCAGCGTTTGGATGCTGATTATGGGGTGGATCCCTGGATATGGCAGTCTCTACATGGTCCATCCTTTCATCTCAGCTCCAAACTTTGTCTCTGTAACTCCTTCCATGGGTGTTTTGTTCCCAAATCTAAGGAGGGGCATAGTGTCCACACTTCAGTCTTCATTCTTCTTGAGTTTCATGTGTTTAGCAAATTATATCTTATATCTTGGGTATCCTAGGTTTGGGGCTAATATCCACTTATCAGTGAGTACATATTGTGTGAGTTTCTTTGTGAATGTGTTACCTCACTCAGGATGATGCCCTCCAGGTCCATCCATTTGGCTAGGAATTTCATAAATTCATTCTTTTTAATAGCTGAGTAGTACTCCATTGTGTAGATGTACCACATTTTCTGTATCCATTCCTCTGTTGAGGGGCATCTAGGTTCTTTCCAGCTTCTGGCTATTATAAATAAGACTGCTATGAACATAGTGGAGCATGTGTCCTTCTTACCAGTTGGGGCATCTTCTGGATATATGCCCAGGAGAGGTATTGCTGGATCCTCCGGTAGTACTATGTCCAGTTTTCTGAGGAACTGCCAGACTGATTTCCACAGTGGTTGTACAAGCCTGCACTCCCACCAACAATGGAGGAGTGTTCCTCTTTCTCCACATCCTCGCCAGCATCTGCTGTCACCTGAATTTTTGATCTTAGCCATTCTGACTGGTGTGAGGTGGAATCTCAGGGTTGTTTTGATTTGCATTTCCCTGATGATTAAGGATGTTGAACATTTTTTCAGGTGCTTCTCTGCCATTCGGTATTCCTCAGGTGAGAATTCTTTGTTCAGTTCTGAGCCCCATTTTTTAATGGGGTTATTTGATTTTCTGAAGTCCACCTTCTTGAGTTCTTTATATATGTTGGATATTAGTCCCCTATCTGATTTAGGATAGGTAAAGATCCTTTCCCAATCTGTTGGTGGTCTTTTTGTCTTATTGACGGTGTCTTTTGCCTTGCAGAAACTTTGGAGTTTCATTAGGTCCCATTTGTCAATTCTTGATCTTACAGCACAAGCCATTGCTGTTCTGTTCAGGAATTTTTCCCCTGTGCCCATATCTTCAAGGCTTTTCCCCATTTTCTCCTCTATAAGTTTCAGTGTCTCTGGTTTTATGTGAAGTTCCTTGATCCACTTAGATTTGACCTTAGTACAAGGAGATAGTATGGATCAATTCGCATTCTTCTACACGATAACAACCAGTTGTCCCAGCACCAATTTTTGAAAAAGCTGTCTTTCTTCCACTGGATGGTTTTAGCTCCCTTGTCGAAGATCAAGTGACCATAGGTGTGTGGGTTCATTTCTGGGTCTTCAATTCTATTCCATTGGTCTACTTGTCTGTCTCTATACCAGTACCATGCAGTTTTTATCACAATTGCTCTGTAGTAAAGCTTTAGGTCAGGCATGGTGATTCCACCAGAGGTTCTTTTATCCTTGAGAAGAGTTTTTGCTATCCTAGGTTTTTTGTTATTCTAGATGAATTTGCAAATTGATTTGAGTTGATTTTAATAGCTATCACATTATTAGTATGTTTATCTATCCTCAGAATGGGAAGTTCTTTATATTTGCCCTACCATTTAAATGTTCTGTTAGAGTCTGTATGGGACTTGCTCCCTTGACATAAACCTTATTGCAAAAACTTGTTTTAATCATTCCAGTGACCCCATAAATAAAAAAATTAATGAACTGAAAATAAACAACATCAAACAAGGAAAAGGGCTTTCACCACATACAACTTGAAGTTACCAAGAAAGAAGTCAGACACAAAAATATAATGTTTTATGTATGTGGATATTTTGTTTATATGTACAGATGCATACATGTGTTCATATGTGGAGACGTGAAGAAAAGCTAATATTACACAAGTACTACCCATTCTTTTTAAAATTATCATTAATCTATTTTTACAGCCCAGTCTTCATCCTCATGCTAGTCCACCCTCTGACACATCTTATTCCAATTCCTACTTCCATGTTTCCAAGAGATTGCCCTCCCCAAACCCCAACAAGCTCCCCCATATCCTAGAGCCTCAAGTCTCTCAAGGGTTAAGTACATCTTCTCTCACTGAGGCCTATCAGGCAGTCTTCTGCTGTTTATGTGCCAAGTGCCTCCTATCAGCTATTGTATGCTGCCTGGTTGATGGCTCAGTTTCTGAGAGATCTTGGAGGTTCAGGTTAGTTGGGACTGCTGGTCTTCCAATGTGTTCACCCTCTTACTCAGTTTCTTTCACCCTTTTCTGAATTCAACCACAGGGATCACAGCTTCTGTCCATTGGTTAGGTGGAAATATCTGCATCCGACGTGTATAGCAGGACATTTGTCCTATCAGAGGGCAGCCATGCTAGGATCTAGTCTGTAAGCATACTCTGGCATGGGTCATGGGCATAGTGTCAGCCCTTGGAGCCTCCCCTTGAGCTGGATCCCAATTTGGGCTGATCACTGAACTTTCTTTCCCTCAGTCACTTCTCCTTTTTTGTTGTTGCCATTCTTTTAAACAGGACAATTATGGGTCATTTTTTTTTTTTATTGTAGGATGGCAACCCTATCCCTCTTCTTGATGCCCTGTCTTTCTATTGGAGATTGACTCTACAAGTTACTTCCCCACACAATTGGACATTTCATCCAAAGTCCCTCCCTTTGAGTCCTGAGCTTCCCTCATCTCCCAAGTTCTGGAACATTCTAGAGGGTCACCCCACCATTCTTTCTGATGTTGCCTGTTTCCAATCATTCTTGTGGCCCTCAGGGCTTTATTCCTGTTAGCTCCCAAAACCTGATAAAGTTTCCCTTTTCCACTCTCTCTCTCCTCTCACACCCATGTACTTCCTCCACCTGCCCCCTGTGATTGCTTTACTCTCTATCCTGTGTGTGATTGAGACATCCTAACTTGGGCTCTTTGGCTTGTTAACCTTCTTGAGTTCTGAGGGTTTTATCCTGGATATTCTGTACTTTTTTGCCTAATATCCACTTACTATTGCAAACATATTAGAACATGACCTTTTGGGGCTGAGATACTTCCCTCAGAATGACATTTTCTGGTTCCATCCATTTGCCTGCAAAACTCATAATGTTCTTAATAGCTGAGTAGTATTCCATTGTGTCAATGAACCACATTTTCTGTATTAGTTGTTCCAATGTGGGACTTCTGGGTTGTTTCCAACTTCTGACTATCATAAATAAGAGCACAATGGACATAGTAGAGAACATGCCCCTGTGCAATGGTGGGTCATCTATTGGGGTGGGGGTGGGGGGCATATATGCCCAAGAATGATATAGCTGGGTCTTCAGGTAGAACTATTTCCAATTTTCTGAAACCTCACCATTGATTTCCAGAGTAGTTGTATCAATTTGCCATTCCATCAGATATGGAGGAGTATTTCACTTTCTCCACATTCTAGCTAACATGTGCTCTTACCTGAGTTTTTGATTTTAGGGTTTCTGATTGTTGTAAAGTGGAATCTCAGGGTTGTTTTGAGTTGTATTTCCCTGATGATTAAGAACTTTGAGCATTTCTTTAAGTGCTTGGCCATTTGGGATTCCTAGGTTGTGAACTCTCTGTTTAGTATATACCACTTCTAGAGTGGGGTATTTCGGTATTTATTTATTTATTTATAGGTTATCTTCCTGGGTTCTTTTTTTTTTTTTTTTCCATTTTTTATTAGGTATTTAGCTCATTTACATTTCCAATGCTATACCAAAAGTCCCCCTTACCCACCCACCCCCACTCCCCTACCCACCCACTCCCCCCCTTTGGCCCTGGCGTTCCCCTGTACCGGGGCACACAAAGTCTGCGTGTCCAATGGGCCTCTCTTTCCAGTGATGGCCGACTAGGCCATCTTTTGATACATATGCAGCTAGAGTCAAGAGCTCAGGGGTACTGGTTAGTTCATAATGTTGTTCCACCTATAGGGTTGAAGATCCCTTTAGCTCCTTGGGTACTTTCTCTAGCTCCTCCATTGGGAGCCCTGTGATCCATCCATTAGCTGACTGTGAGCATCCACTTCTGTGTTTGCTAGGCCCCGGCATAGTCTCACAAGAGACAGCTACATCTGGGTCCTTTCGATAAAATCTTGCTAGTATATGCAATGGTGTCAGCGTTTGGATGCTGATTATGGGGTGGATCCCTGGATATGGCAGTCTCTACATGGTCCATCCTTTCATCTCAGCTCCAAACTTTGTTTCTGTAACTCCTTCCATGGGTGTTTTGTTCCCACTTCTAAGGAGGGGCATAGTGTCCACACTTCAGTCTTCATTTTTCTTGAGTTTCATGTGTTTAGGAAATTGTATCTTATATCGTGGGTATCCTAGGTTTTGGGCTAGTATCCACTTATTAGTGAGTACATATTGTGTGAGTTCCTTTGTGATTGTGTTACCTCACTCAGGATGATGCTCTCCAGGTCCATCCATTTGGCTAGGAATTTCATAAATTCATTCTTTTTAATAGCTGAGTAGTACTCCATTGTGTAGATGTACCACATTTTCTGTATCCATTCCTCTGTTGAGGGGCATCTGGGTTCTTTCCAGTTTCTGGCTATTATAAATAAGGCTGCTATGAACATAGTGGAGCATGTGTCCTTCTTACCAGTTGGGGCTTCTTCTGGATATATGCCCAGGAGAGGTATTGCTGGATCCTCCGGTAGTACTATGTCCAATTTTCTGAGGAACCGCCAGACTGATTTCCAGAGTGGTTGTACAAGCCTGCAATCCCACCAACAATGGAGGAGTGTTCCTCTTTCTCCACATCCTCGCCAGCATCTGCTGTCACCTGAATTTTTGATCTTAGCCATTCTCACTGGTGTGAGGTGGAATCTCAGGGTTGTTTTGATTTGCATTTCCCTGATGATTAAGGATGTTGAACATTTTTTCAGGTGCTTCTCTGCCATTCGGTATTCCTCAGGTGAGAATTCTTTGTTCAGTTCTGAGCCCCATTTTTTAAGGGGGTTATTTGATTTTCTGAGGTCCACCTTCTTGAGTTCTTTATATATGTTGGATATTAGTCCCCTATCTGATTTAGGATAGGTAAAGATCCTTTCCCAGTCTGTTGGTGGTCTTTTTGTCTTATAGACAGTGTCTTTTGCCTTGCAGAAACTTTGGAGTTTCATTAGGTCCCATTTGTCAATTCTCGATCTTACAGCACAAGCCATTGCTGTTCTGTTCAGGAATTTTTCCCCTGTGCCCATATCTTCAAGGCTTTTCCCCACTTTCTCCTCTATAAGTTTCAGTGTCTCTGGTTTTATGTGAAGTTCCTTGATCCACTTAGATTTGACCTTAGTACAAGGAGATAAGTATGGATCGATTCGCATTCTTCTACATGATAACAACCAGTTGTGCCAGCACCAATTGTTGAAAATGCTGTCTTTCTTCCACTGGATGGTTTTGGCTCCCTTGTCGAAGATCAAGTGACCATAGGTGTGTGGGTTCATTTCTGGGTCTTCAATTCTATTCCATTGGTCCACTTGTCTGTCTCTATACCAGTACCATGCAGTTTTTATCACAATTGCTCTGTAGTAAAGCTTTAGGTCAGGCATGGTGATTCCACCAGAGGTTCTTTTATCCTTGAGAAGAGTTTTTGCTATCCTCGGTTTTTTGTTATTCCAGATGAATTTGCAAATTGCTCCTTCTAATTCGTTGAAGAATTGAGTTGGAATTTTAATGGGGATTGCATTGAATCTGTAGATTGCTTTTGGCAAGATAGCCATTTTTACAATGTTGGTCCTGCCAATCCATGAGCATGGGAGATCTTTCCATCTTCTGAGATCTTCTTTAATTTCTTTCTTCAGGGACTTGAAGTTTTTATCATACAGATCTTTCACTTCCTTCGTTAGAGTCACGCCGAGATATTTTATATTATTTGTGGCTATTGAGAAGGGTGTTGTTTCCCTAATTTCTTTCTCAGCCTGTTTATTCTTTGTGTAGAGAAAGGCCATTGACTTGTTTGAGTTAATTTTATATCCAGCTACTTCACCGAAGCTGTTTATCAGGTTTAGGAGTTCTCTGTTGGAATTTTTAGGGTCACTTATATATACTATCATATCATCTGCAAAAAGTGATATTTTGACTTCCTCTTTTCCAATTTGTATCCCCTTGATCTCCTTTTGTTGTCGAATTGCTCTGGCTAATACTTCAAGTACTATGTTGAAAAGGTAGGGAGAAAGTGGGCAGCCTTGTCTAGTCCCTGATTTTAGTGGGATTGCTTCCAGCTTCTCTCCATTTACTTTGATGTTGGCTACTGGTTTGCTGTAGATTGCTTTTATCATGTTTAGGTATTGGCCTTGAATTCCTGATCTTTCCAGAACTTTTATCATGAATGGGTGTTGGATCTTGTCAAATGCTTTTTCTGCATCTAACGAGATGATCATGTGGTTTTTGTCTTTGAGTTTGTTTATATAATGGATTACATTGATGGATTTTCGTATATTAAACCATCCCTGCATCCCTGGAATAAAACCTACTTGGTCAGGATGGATGATTGCTTTAATGTGTTCTTGGATTCGGTTAGCGAGAATTTTATTAAGGATTTTTGCATCGATGTTCATAAGAGAAATTGGTCTGAAGTTCTCTATCTTTGTTGGATCTTTCTGTGGTTTAGGTATCAGAGTAATAGTGGCTTCATAAAATGAGTTGGGTAGAATACCTTCTACTTCTATCTTGTGAAAAAGTTTGTGCAGAACTGGAGTTAGATCTTCTTTGAAGGTCTGATAGAACTCTGCACTAAACCCGTCTGGTCCTGGGCTTTTTTTGGCTGGGAGACTATTAATAACTGCTTCTATTTCTTTAGGGGATATGGGACTGTTTAGAAGGTCAACTTGATCCTGATTCAACTTTGGTACCTGGTATCTGTCCAGAAATTTGTCCATTTCGTCCAGGTTTTCCAGTTTTGTTGAGTATAGCCTTTTGTAGAAGGATCTGATGGTGTTTTGGATTTCTTCAGGATCTGTTGTTATGTCTCCCTTTTCATTTCTGATTTTGTTAATTAGGATTTTGTCCCTGTGCCCTTTAGTGAGTCTAGCTAAGGGTTTATCTATCTTGTTGATTTTCTCAAAGAACCAACTCCTCGTTTGGTTAATTCTTTGAATAGTTCTTCTTGTTTCCACTTGGTTGATTTCACCCCTGAGTTTGATTATTTCCTGCCGTCTACTCCTCTTGGGTGAATTTGCTTCCTTTTTTTCTAGAGCTTTTAGATGTGTTGTCAAGCTGCTAGTATGTGCTCTCTCCCGTTTTTTCTTGAAGGCACTCATAGCTATGAGTTTCCCTCTTAGAAATGCTTTCATTGTGTCCCAAAGGTTTGGGTACGTTGTGGCTTCATTTTCATTAAACTCTAAAAAGTCTTTAATTTCTTTCTTTATTCCTTCCTTGACCAAGGTATCATTGAGAAGAGTGTTGTTCAGTTTCCATGTGAATGTTGGCTTTCTGTTATTTATTTTGTTATTGAAGATCAGCCTTAGTGCATGGTGATCTGATAGGATACATGGGACAATTTCAATATTTTTGAATCTGTTGAGGCCTGATTTGTGACCTATTATGTGGTCAATTTTGGAGAAGGTACCATGAGGTGCTGAGAAGAAGGTATATCCTTTTGTTTTAGGGAAAAATGTTCTGTAGATATCTGTCAGATCCATTTGTTTCATCACTTCTGTTAGTTTCAGTGTGTCCCTGTTTAGTTTCTGTTTCCATGATCTGTCCATTGGTGAAAGTGGTGTGTTGAAGTCTCCCACTATTATTGTGTGAGGCGCAATGTGTGCTTTGAGCTTTACTAAAGTTTCTTTAGTGAATGTGGCTGCTCTTGTATTTGGAGCATAGATATTCAGAATTGAGAGTTCCTCTTGGAGGATTTTACCTTTGATGAGAATGAAGTGTCCCTCCTTGTCTTTTTTGATGACTTTGGGTTGGAAGTCAATCTTATCAGATATTAGGATGGCTACTCCTGCTTGTTTCTTCATACCATTTGCTTGGAAAATTGTTTTCCAGCCTTTCATTCTGAGGTAGTGTCTGTCTTTTTCTCTGAGATGAGTTTCCTGTAAGCAGCAAAATGTTGGGTCTTGTTTGTGTAGCCAGTTTGTTAGTCTATGTCTTTTTATTGGCGAGTTGAGACCATTGATGTTAAGAGATATTAAGGAAAAGTAATTGTTGCTTCCTGTTATTTTAGTTGTTAAAGGTGGCATTCTGTTCTTGTGGCTGTCTTCTTTTAGGTTTGTTGAGGGATTACCTTCTTGTTTTTTCTAGGGCGTTGTTCCCGTTCTTGTATTGGTTTTTTTCTGTTATTATCCTTTGAAGGGCTGGATTCGTGGAGAGATAATGCGTGAATTTGGTTTTGTCGTGGAATACTTTGGTTTCTCCCTCTATGATAATTGAGAGTTTGGCTGGGTATAGTAGCCTGGGCTGCAGTTTGTGTTCTCTTAGTGTCTGTATAACATCTGTCCAGGCTCTTCTGGCTTTCATAGTCTCTGGTGAAAAATCTGGTGTAATTCTGATAGGCTTGCCTTTATATGTTACTTGACCTTTTTCCCTTACTGCTTTTAGTATTCTATCTTTATTTAGTGCATTTGATGTTCTGATTATTATGTGTCGGGAGGAATTTCTTTTCTGGTCCAGTCTATTTGGAGTTCTGTAGGCTTCTTGTATGTTCATATGCATCTCATTCTTTAGATTTGGGAAGTTTTCTTCAATAATTTTGTTGAAGATGTTTGCTGGACCTTTGAGTTGAAAATCTTCATTCTCATCCACTCCTATTATCCGTACGTTTGGTCTTCTTATTGTGTCCTGGATTTCCTGGATATTTTGAGTTAGGATCTTTTTGCATTTTCCATTTTCTTTGATTGTTGTGCCGATGTTCTCTATGGAATCTTCTGCACCTGAGATTCTCTCTTCCATCTCTTGTATTCTGTTGCTGATGCTCAAATCTATGGTTCCAGATTTCTTTCCTAGGGTTTCTATCTCTAGAGTTGCCTCGCTTTGAGTTTTCTTTATTGTGTCTACTTCCCTTTTTAGGTCTAGTATGGTTTTGTTCATTTCCATCACCTGTTTGTATGTTTTTTCCTCTTTTTCTGTAAGGACTTCTACCTGTTTGATTGTGTTTTCCTGTTTTTCTTTAAGGACTTGTAACTCTTTAGCAGTGTTCTCCTGTATTTCTTTAAGTGATTTATTAAAGTCCTTCTTGATGTCCTCTACCATCATCATGAGATATGCTTTTAAATCTAGGTCTAGGTTCTCAGGTGTGTTGGGGTTCCCTGGACTGGGCGAAGTGGGTGTGCTGGGTTCTGGTGATGGTGAGTGGTCTTGGTTCCTGTTAGTAAGATTCCTCCGTTTACCTTTCGCCATCTGGTAATCTCTGGAGTTAGTAGTTATAGTTGACTCTGTTTAGAGATTGTTCTTCTGGTGATTCTGTTACCGTCTATCAGCAGACCTGGGAGACAGATTCTCTCCTCTGAGTTTCAGTGCTCAGAGCACTCTCTGCTGGCAAGCTCTCTTACAGGGAAGGTGCGCAGATATCTTGTATTTGGACCTCCTCCTGGCCGAAGAAGAAGGCCCAACACAGGACCTTTCTCAGACACTGTGTTGCTTTGGCAGTTCCCAGGTGGTACAGACTCTCACCTAAGCAGACTAAATTCCTAAGTTCCTTGGAGTCCCGGGACCAAGATGGCGACCGCTGCTGCTGTGGCTTAGGTCGCCTCCCCAGCCGGGCGGGCACCTGTCCTCTGGTCCAGAAGGTGGCCGGCTGTCCCCGGCCCACGCAGGGTGCTGCCTCAGCGCCTCTTCGCCTCTGTGCTTCTGCCTGTTCCAGAGGCTGTCAGGTTCTCTGGCGCTCCCTCTCACCTGTTCAGACTAATTTCCTAAGTTCGGCGGGTCCCGGACCAAGATGGCGACCGCTGCTGCTGTGGCTTAGGTCGCCTCCCCAGCCGGGCGGGCACCTGTCCTCCGGTCCGGAAGGTGGCCGGCTGTCCCCGGCCCACACAGGGTGCTGCCTCAGCCCCTCTGTGCTTCTGCCTGTTCCAGAGGCTGTCAGGTTCTCTGGCGCACCCTCTCACCTGTTCAGACTAATTTCCTAAGTTCGGCGGGTCCCGGACCAAGATGGCGACCGCTGCTGCTGTGGCTTAGGCCGCCTCCCCAGCCGGGTGGGCACCTGTCCTCTGGTCCGGAAGGTGGCCGGCTGTCCCCGGCCCACGCAGGGTGCTGCCTCAGCGCCTCTGTGCTTCCGCCTGTTCCAGAAGCTGTCAGGTTCTCTGGCGCACCCTCTCACCTGTTCAGACTAATTTCCTAAGTTCGGCGGGTCCCGGACCAAGATGGCGACCGCTGCTGCTGTCCTGGGTTCTTTATATATTCTGGATTTTAACACTCTATTTGCTGAGGAGTTAGTGAAGAATAATTCCCAATTTGTAAGTTACTGCTTTGTCCTATTGACTGTATCCTTTGCCTTATAGAAACTTTTCATTTTCATAAGGTTCCATTTATTAATTCTTGATTTTAGAGCCTGAGCCATTAGAGTCCTGTTAAGGAAAATTTTCCTATGGCAATGAATTTGTGGCTCTTTCCCACTTTCTCTTCTACTAGATTCAGTGTACCTGATTTTATGTTAAGGTCCTTGATACACTTGTGCAAAGTGACAAATATGTATCAATTTTCATTTTTCAACATACTGACTGCCAGTTAGATCAGCACCATTTATTGAAGATACTTTCATTTTTCTATTATATATATTTGGCTTCTTTGTCAAAGTTCAAGTGTCCATAAGAGTGTGGTTTTATTTCTGGGTCTTCATTTGTATTCTATTGATCAATCTCTCTGTCTCTGTAGCAATACCATGCCGTTTTTATGATTATTACTTTGTAGTATATTGTGAGGTCAGAGATGGCGATTCTCCCCAAAAGTTCTTTTATAATTAAGAATTGTTTTCACTATCCTGGATTTTTGTTTTTTGTTTTTTTTTTTTTGTTTGTTTGTTTTGTTTTTTTTTTTCCATATAAAATTGAGAATTGTTATTTCCATGTCTTTAAATAATTGTGTTAGAAAGTTTATGGGGATTGCATTGAATCTATAGATTGCTTTTGATTTAATGGTCATTTTTATGTGTTAATCCATGAGCATGGGAGATCTCTCCATTTTCTGAGATCTTTGATTTCTCTCCTGAGAGTCTTGAAGTTCTTTTCATACAGATCTTTAACTTGCTTGGTTAGAGTCACATCAAGTTATTTTATATTTTGTGTGACTATTATGAATGGTGTTGTTTCCCTATTTACTTTCTCAGCTCATTTATTATTTGTATAAAGGAAGGCTACTGATTTATTCGAGTAAATTTTTTTATCCATCCACTTTGCTGAAGTTGATTATTAATTGTAGAAGTGCTCTGGTAGAAATTTTGGGGTAGCTTATTTATATTATCATATCATATGCAAATAGTGATACCTTGACTTCTTCTTTCCCAATTTATATCCCCTTTATCTGCTTTTGTTATTTTATTGCTCTACCTAGAACTTTGAGTACAATATTGAATAGATATGGAGGACAGTGGGCATCCTTGTATTTTCCCTGATTTTAGTGGGGTTGCTTCAAGTATCTCTCCACTTAATTTGATATTGGCTGTTTATTTTCGGTATATTTCTTTTATTATGTTTAGTTATGGACTTTGAATTCCTGATCTCTCCAATAATTTTAACATGAAAGGATGTTTTAGCTTATCAAGTGCTTTTCAGCATCTAATGAGATGATCATATGATTCTTTTGTTTGAGTTTGCTTATATAGAGGATTCCATTAATAGATTGTCATATATTGGGATAACCTTGAATCATTGGCATGAAGCCAAATTGATCGTAGTGAATGATAGTTTTGATGCGTTCTTGGATTCAGTTTATTGAGTATTTTTGCATTGATATCTATAGAGAAATTGGTCTGAAGTTTTCTTTTTTGTTGAGTCCTTTCGTGGTTTAGGTATCAGAATAATTTTGGCTTTATAGAATGAGATAGGTAATGTTCCTTCTGTTTTTTGGGGTTTTTTTTGGGGGGGGTAATCATTAACATTTCCTTGACAATACAACAAGGGCACCAAGGGCACCTAGTGCTATGAATTTTCCTCTTAACACTACTTTATTGTGTCCCATATGTTTGGGAATGCTGTGTCATCATTTCCTTTGAGTTGCATGAAGGCTTTAATTTCTTTATTTCTTCCTTGACCAAGTTGTTATTGTTGTTGTTGTTGTTGTTGTTGTTGTTGTTGTTCTTCTTCTTCTTCTTCTTCTTCTTCTTCTTCTTCTTCTTCTTCTTCTTCTTCTTCTTTCTCCACCTTCTCCTCCTCCTTCTTTTTCTCCTCCCCCTCCCCCTCCTCCTCCTCCTTCTCCTCCTCCTCCTCCTTCTACTTCTCCTCCTCCTCCTCCCCCTCCTTCTTCTTCCTCCTCCTCCCCCTCCTTCTTCTTCCTCCTGCTCCTCCTCCTCCTCCTCTTCCTCCTCCTCCTCCTTCTTCTTCTTCTTCTTCTTCTTCCTCCTCCTCCTCCTCCTTCTTCTTCTTCTTCTTCCTCCTCCTCCTCTCCTCTTCTTCTTTTTCTTCTTCTTCTTTTTCTTTTCATTTTTTTCTAACACATTTTCTTCATTTACATTTCAAATGTTATCCCCTTTCCTGGTTTCCCCTTCAAAACCCCTCACCCCAACCCCCTCCCCCTACTCACCAACCCACCCACTCCCACTTCCTGGTCCTAGCATTCCCTTACACTGGGGCATCAATTCCTCTCAGGACCAAGGGCTCTCCTCCCACTGATGATCAACATAGCCATCCTCTGCTACATATGTGGCTGGAGCCATGGGTCCTTCCATGTTTACACTTTGGTTGATGGTTTAGTCCCTGGGAGCTCTGGGGTACTGTTCGTTCATATTGTTGTTCCTCTTATGGGGCTGTAAGCCCCTTCAGCTCCTTGTGTCCTTTCTATCCAAATATATTCTTCCTCCATTGACATAGAAGTTAATATTATTTGTAAGCACATTTAATATACTTTGAGAGATTTATTTGTTCTTTGGGAGTAGAAAGTCAGAATGCTACATTTCTTCTGTATTAGTAATTTCCTTTGTTTTCCTTGTTATACTGAATTACTTGGTATTATTGAAATTCAATCTGGTTCTATTACATAGCCTTCCTTCCTTCTGGTTTTGTTGTTGTTGTTATTAGGTTGGTTTGTTGATTGGTCGGTTTTTGTTTTTGTTTTTGTTTTGTTTGTTTTTTAATATATTTCCTTGCATTTCTATCCCTCTACATCATATCTGATTCTAAGCTCTTATGTAGGACTGTAACATATTTTGTAAGAAACAATGACATATGTTTATCTTTGTAACTTCTAACAATGGGTGTAAACTACATACTTTTCTTCTACTACAGAACTTTAGGTTCATCATGATAAGAAATTAAATTAAACCTAAATTAAATCTCACTAAGTTTCTAGGATTTATTTTCATGGACCAATGGAAAGAAGATTTGTCCTGGAAAGTATCCTGAGTGGTGCTGAGAAGAATGTGCTTTCTGCTGAGACTAGTGTCTTCCACTATTACACTTCAAATTACTATTCAATTCAGTAACATTCACTGAACTTCAAGCTCACAGATCAGTTTGATTGAGATCCTATGTTCGTTCTTTCTCTGCCTCCCAAGTAGTGGGTTTACATGTCCTTGATGCCTTGCCTGTCCTAAATCATATGTGGTAAATACCTGAACTCAAGTCTTCCAGTTTGCCTAACAGGTATTTGACTAACTGGGCTTTCCTCCTAGTCCATCTTTTCACATCAGATTATATTTCTTTGTGTGCTTCTTGTGTGCCCCTGTGTCCTCCATTCTCCCTTATTCTGCTCTTCTGATTCATTAATTGACTATGGAGCTTTCTATCGGGTTAGATTATTTGGACATTGAGTTCTTTGTGTCTTTCTGTAAGCCATTACTAGGCTTACATGTAGATAAGAGGAGGGAGATAGGGAAGATGAGATATGGAACTAAACAAACGGATATTAAAAAAATGGAAAGTTGTAAAATGTTGGAAGAATAATATTCCTCATGGCATAGTCACTTGATCTTTGACAATGACACCAAAAATGTACAATGGTATACTGGCTAGTTTTGTGTCAACTTGATACAGGCTGGAGTTATTACATAGAATAGAGCTTCAGTTGGGGGAATGCCTCACAAGATCCAGCTGTAAGAAATTTTCTCAATTAGTGATCAAAGAGGGAGGTCCCCTTGTGGATGGTGCCGTCTCTGGGCTGGTAGTCTTGGTTCTATAAGAGAGCAGGATGAGCAAGCCAGGGGAAGCAAGCCAGTAAGTAACATCCCTCTATGGCCTCTGCATCAGCTCCTGATTCTTGAACTGCTTGAGTTCTAGTCCTGACTTCCTTGGTGGTGGAACAGCAATGTTGAAGTGTAAGCTGAATAAACCCTTTCCTCTCCAACTTGCTTCTTGGTCATGATGTTTTGTCCAGGAATAGAAACCCTGACTAAGACAAATTGGTACCAGCATAGTAGGGTATTCATGTGACAACAGGACTATGTTTTGTGTAGGATTGTGGAAGGACTTTGGAACTTTGGGCCAGAAGATACAATCAGTGTTAAGAGCTCTGTGGGATGTTGTGTAGGAGCTTGGAAGATAATGTTGAGAACAGTGAAGAAGATGGACGCCTGGCTTGTAAATTTTCAGAGGGAAGATTAAAGAGTCTTTTCAAGGCCATTGCTATTTTGATTGTGAAGATTCTGTGGTTCTGGTTAGCTGGGGATGAGAAATCAGCTGTGATGAACAAGATACCAGAAGTACTAAAGTGAAATCTTTGCATTACTGAGACTATTGATGCTGGTTAGCTAGAACTAAGAAATTAGCAGTGATTAAGAAAGGACCCAGATGTAGCTGTCTCTTGTGAGACTATGCTGGGGCCTAGCAAACACAGAAGTGGATGCTCACAGTCAGCTAATGGATGGATCACAGGGCTCCCAATGGAGGAGCTAGAGAAAGTACCCAAGGAGCTAAAGGGATCTGCAACCCTATAGGTGGAACAACGTTATGAACTAACCAGGACCCCAGAGCTCTTGACTCTAGCTGCATATGTATCAAAAGATGGCCTAGTCGGCCATCACTGGAAAGAGAGGCCCATTGGACACGCAAACTTTATATGCCCCAGTACAGGGGAATGCCAGGGCCAAAAAGGGGGAGTGGGTGGGTAGGGGAGTGGGGGTGGGTGGGTATGGGGGACTTTTGGTATAGCATTGGAAATGTAAATGAGCTAAATACCTAATAAAAAATGGAAAAAAAAAGAAGAGAACAGCAACATTGAGGTGACATCTTTTGGGAAGTGTTTTCTGAAATTACAAAGAGGCTATGTTCCAGAGATAGCCAAAGTTGGACCTCGTGGTGCAGCAGGACTTGGCAATGTGTAAGAGTCACCCAGGTGGTACTTGTTTTGAAGGCATGAAGGGGTCATGTAGAGCAGCTGAGGCTCAGCACTGTGAGATGCCATGGAAGGGCACTGGTGAAGGTGGAGCTTCAGTTGCAATTCATGGCCCAGGACTGAAGGGGTCATGCAGTGTTTTGGAGATACCAGGACCATGAAAGACCACCAAGAAGAGCAGCAGCAGTGGAGTACAGGCATCTGGAGCCCAGAGGAAAATCTGTATGCTACAAAGGACAGGGCTGGAGAAGTGACCCAAGTTCTTGGAGGAGCCCAGAAGATCATGCATTGTATCTCAGATATTGGACAGTTGGAATTTAATTTTTACTTTCGATTGTGACTGTACCCTGATATTTTTCCTCTTGAAGGAAGAAAAATATTTTAGTGGATCCCACATTTACGAGACTTTTAATTGTAAAAAGAATTTGAATTTTAAAAGATATTGGATATTTTAAAAGGGATTGAACTTTAACATACAAGACTGTGGGACTTTTAAAATTCTTCAGATCTTAGGGAGGAATAAGAAACTAAGGGTTGAGGCTTACTAGTGATGTGTTTGTGTGTCAAGTTGACAAAGGGTCAATTGTACTGGCTAGTTTTATGTCAACTTGATACAGGCTGGAGTTATCACAGAGAAAGGAGCTTCATTTAGGGAAATGCCTCCAGAAGATCCAGCTGTAGGCGTTTTCTCAATTAGATATCAAGGACATAATCAGCTGACCCCTGTTGTTGAATTAGGGTAGGCTGAAAGAAGCTGAGGAGAAGGACGAACCTGTATGAGGACCAGCAGTCTCAATTTATCTGGACCCCTGAGATCTCTCAAATACTAGACCACCAAACAGACAGCATACACCAGCTGACTTGAGGCCCCCAACACACATAGAGTAGAGGGCTTCCAGATCTGTGTCCATTCAGAGATGATGCACTTAACCCTCAAGAGACTGGGGGACTAAGGGAGTTTAGGGGTGTGGGGCAGGGTGAGGTTTGGAGGAGGTGTGGGATGTGGAACAGTCAGAGGGTGGGTGGGGGGATGCAAATGAAATATCTAGTGTAAAAAATAATTTAATTTAAAAATGTAAATAGAAGAATTTTTGCATTAAAAAAGAAAAAAGATGTAAATTATTAAACTTACATCTCAGTGCCAGATGTGGGATAATTTATATATACTAATATGTAGGGAGGACCAGAGTCTCATAAAAACTTTTACATTTTTGTCATGGATCTTGACTGCCCATGACATCTAAATAAGACCCTACTGCTGTAGAGAATTTGAAGTTTGTTTGCCTTCTTGATAGAATAAAACCCAGCTGAAACTGATCTGGATGTTTCTTTAACTGATTTTTTTTGATTCATAATAGCTATATGTGCTATTGTGAGGAAGAAGCATTAATGATCTTATTGAGCTGTGACCCTCAGAAGCTATAACATAAATGTAACCTAGTGAGATGGAGCTCAGTACAGTAATGGCATAACAAATATGAAAATAACCAACCTCTTGCTTCTCAGGTGTGAGGTCCACTTCATAATTGATATATATATACTTAGAACTATAAACCCATGAAGATAAGGATGGCTAGACATGCCTGAGATAGTTTGAGAAGGGAAGGTTCCTTAAAAGAATGGATCTAGCAACATAAAAATGCTTGCATTTTTTTCAGCCTCTGGAAGACTCGCATATTTGAAATTGTCCTCAGTAAATGAATATTCCCACTGTCATATATGTCTGCTAATCCTTGGTTTGCCCTGCATACCTTTCTCTTGAATTTTATGAAAGAACATTTTGTGCTTTCTAACTAAATCCAAATTTATTAACTTAATGTACATTCTCTTCTTTTGAGTGCAATATTTTTCAATATTTCTTAGGCAAGGGCAAATTTATTGTTTTAGACTTTCCCTTTCATTGAGAGGCTAAAAATAGTCTTTCTAAGTTCCATTATACCTAATTCATATTCTTTAAACTTGTGTTTAAATATTCACTAATTAGAAAAATAAGGGTTTATTTCTGGTTCAGAATTAAGTGATATTTCTAGTCATTGCAAATTAATTTTTTTCTGTAGGAGACTTATCATTTAACAGTTCTCTCTATATAAATCTAGATCTACTATTCAGCTGTTATGAAATCTGTTCTGCCAATTTCTATGTGATATTTAGCTTTTACACTTTTAATCTTATATTAATAGTAGATAATTCACATCCAACTCAAAAATACAGAGTGAGACATGGGAGAAATTTGGTTTATTAAAATAAATAACAAAAATATTTCTGCATATAATTGTAGCAATAGAAATAGAACAAGAAATTATTCTTAATTTTCCTTTTCTTTCTCCTCCTTTCTCCTTTTCCTTTCTCCTTTCTTCCTCTTCTTCTTCTTCTCCTTCTTCTTCCTTCTTCTTCTTCTTCTTCTTCTTCTTCTTCTTCTTCTTCTTCTTCTTCTTCTTCTTTTTTCTTCTTCTTCTTTCTTCTTCTTCTTCTTCTTCTTCTTCTTCTTCTTCTTCTTCTTCTTCTTCTTCTTCTTCTTCTTCTTCTTCTCCTCTTTGTTTATGAGAGATAAAGAGAGAGAAAATTCATGATTCATATGCCCATTTGTGCATGTGGGCATGTGGAGGTCAGAGGTAACACGAGGTGTATTTCTTTATCATTCTCCAACTTTTATTTATTTATTTATTTATTTATTTATTTATTTATTGAGAAAGGATGATTAACTCACAATATTTCCCAAGCTCATAATTTTGTTATATTATATGGCCAATGAGATCCAGAGATCTCCCTGTGTCCACTCTCTCAGCTTTAGAGTTACAGATGTATACAGCCATCAATAAATTTGAAGTAGGTGTTCTATAACACATACACACTTAAGCCAGCATGTTTTTTGGCAAGTATTTTGCCTACTGATCCATTTCTCCCATTTAGTGTTTTTGCTCTTTCTTTTTGTTTGTTTTGTTGTGTTTTTCAGGAAGTACAAGGAATTGCATATAGATCTGAATAGATGTAGGTCTACTGTAGACACATTCTCAACGCAGTGCATGCATTTCTAACAATTCAAATACACTAGATTACTAGAATCTTACATATCTTTCTCCTCTGCTCTTTTCCTACTACTTTACCACCTAGTGGATTGAAGCACTTGTTCTATATAGCAACCTCTCTACAATCTTTGTTCAGTAGAATATTTTTAACAGGGCATTGCTTCTTGTATGTATTGATGATACTTTATAAATAAAATGCTTTGATGCATTTTATTTCCTAATATCAAAAAACAAACAAAGAAATACTATGAATCTGACTAAAAATAAGAACAGGAAAGAAGCACACATATGATAGAAACAAATATACATAACCAGTACCTCTCACATGATGCTCAGGGAATCCAGAATAAAACACTCAAGAATCTTCCCAAGTTGATACTAAAGATGCAGATTATAGAATCGTTGCATGCCTCATGACTTGATAAATGGAAATACCTTGTTGGCCTACTCTAATACTTGCACTATGAATTCACCATCTTTAAAATGCAAATCCATTATGAGTCACTGGTAAAATTCCCATCTGTTACTTTGATTGTAGATTTGGCTTTCAGGCTAGATAGTGTGAGAGCCTGGTACTTAGAGTAATGTACTCAGTACTTAAGAGTAACATCTGAAGGCAATTTTCTTTGTTCAGAGAGACATGTATCTGCTGATTCAGCCATATATTAGTTTTACTTATCTATTTTTATTGCCATCTTGATTCAAACATGTTTTTTAAAGATTCATTTTCTTTCATTTATGTGTATCTGTCTGGCCCCAAGTTTATGTATGAGAGGAGTCTGCAGACATTCTGCAGACATGAGAGAAGGGCATCAGACCCTCTGGATCTGGAATTGGCATGTGTTTGTGGAGCCCTCTCAACTACTAAACTTTCGACCCAGCTCCTTGACCCAAGTTTCTAAGTATAAATATTTTATTTTAATATGCATGCAATGTACTTCCCCATGGAGACCTGAAAAGTATGATGAGTCTCCTTGGATCTGGAGTAACAGACCATTGTGAATTAGCAAACTTGCATGGTGTGAATTGCATTCAGGTCCTCTACAAGAATAGTCAGCACTGTTAATTCCTGAGCCATCTCTCATTTCCTGTTATACTTTTTTTCTTAATTTCATTAAATAGATTCTATTTTTTAAAATCATAATGTGTGTGTGAGAGAGAGAGAGAGAGAGAGAGAGAGAGAGAGAGAGAGAGATCTAAGTTTTACAGCCTGAATGGTACTTCCATCATGAAGTCAGTTCTGCTAAAGTCTGGGGCCCTGTTATATTGCCAGATGGCCACTGATGGCAGGCTAGCTTTTCACTAGGCATCCATGAGTATAGGACATATATGTACATATATATGTATATATCTGTATGTATGATGCACGTATAATATAACATAAATACAATTAGAAATGGATTTCAGCTTTTTTATTTGGGAGAGGTTGAATAAACTTTTCATTCATCCAAAACCACAGATTCAGGAGAGACACAGATATTAGGGAAAGTGAAGCTTTGTTTGTTTAAAAGGTGTTTACTATGCCTTTTTGATTTGTAAAGCAAATGCTAAAGACTCACATAGTCCTTGCGTGTTGTTTACAAAATCTGGCAAAACTGTCTATTTGTGCCGATGAAAAGAAACATCAAACTAAGCATTGATTCTGTCGAAAAAGAATACATTGCATATATATAAGTATCATATATAATATTTTTAAAAAGAAAAATATTCAAATGTGAAATTTAGAGAATTATTTCTAGATCCACCTTATGAAATCTACTTCAGCTACAATGATTTTATTTCCTTAATTGCTTCCCAAACTTATTTTCTCATTCTAAAAGTCCCCCTGGGCGCACATTTATTACTGTCTTCTGATAGGACTTCAGATGATTGCCAGTATATATGTTTTTCCTAATGCTACACTAACTTATAATCAAGCAACTTTTTTCATAAAGATTAAGTAGGGATGGCTTAAGTAGGGATGACCCCCATAAAATTGTGTGGGAATGCTATTCGCAAAGGGACTGGAATTATGAGAAGGGATATTCTTGTTGGAGTAGGTGTGGCCTTATTGGAGGAAGTGTGTCACTGTGGAGGTGGGCTTTAATTCATTATAGTCATCTTTCTGTTGCATGTAGATCAAGATATAGAACTCTCACATCCCTGTTGAGTACCATGTCTGCCTGCATACAGCTGTGTCTCCTACTATGATGATAATGGTATAAAACCCTGAAGTGCATCCTACCCACAGATAATATTGTATTTTATACAACCTGTGTAGTCATGGAGTTTCTTCACAGCATTAGCACTCTAATGAAGACAAAGACTTCAGTATCTCAGTTTTTCTTCATTCTCTAAGAAGCATCAATCATTTTTATGACTACAGCATTTATGCAGCTCCAATGACAATTCTGACATCTTAAATCTTCAATATCCACAAATCTACTTTTCTAAACTGTATAGTTTGCAAATTTTGCTTGTTTCTTATTTTCTTTTATGAGTCAAACTTTTATGTTACAATACAAAGTGATAGGCTTCATCGTGGAATTTTCATATACATATATCATTTGTGGTTCTAATTCATTTTATGTTTAACCATTACGTTTTTCCTTCCTCCAAATAGTTCTATCTCTGATACTTTGATTTCTATTATCTTCTCCTCTGAACACCTTAATTGTGATGGAAAAAATTGCTGGTAAGCATGACAACCTCTAGAACCAAGTAAGAGACAAGCTGCTGGGCCTGCCTGTGAGAAACTTTCTAGGTTAGGTCAGCCAAGTTGCTTATCTTAGTCTGAGCAGTACATCCTGTACTGCTGGATGAGATCCTGCACTGAGTACAAAGGAGAAAGTAAAATGAGTAGCAGCATTCATCACTTTCCTCCTCCCTACTATGGGTGATTCATGCCCAGAAACCTCACATCTGAGCTGCTGAGACTTTCCTGCTGCGAGGGGCTGTACCCTCAAACTAAAAACCGAGACAAATTCATCATCCTTTCGTTGCTTTTATTTTTATAGTAAAGCATAACTTTTTTCCTTCAAATTTCACTTGTGAATTTTTATCTCAAATGTATTTTCAAACCACATTGAAGTCAATTCCCGAATAATCCATTTTTTTATCACTATTACTCACTCCATTGTGTTTTATTTTTTTGTACTGAGCTTAGATTCAGTACATTGACATGACACTAACAGTATTTCTTTTGGTGGACTGTCATTTCACTTAATGAAACTTTTTTTAAATCTCACATTTTTTTTTACTCACGTATTTTACTCATATTTAACCCCAACTTTTCACATTGAAGCAGACACATTCATGGACACTTTAGAGAAACTTAGCTTAATAGTAAAATGGATATGTAACGCTGGCACCATTGCATACACTAGCAAGATTTTGCTGAAAGGACCCTGATATAGCTGTCTCTTGTGAGACTATGCTGGGGCCTAGCAAACACAGAAGTGGATGCTCACAGTCAGCTATTGGATGGATCACAGGGCCCCCAATGGAGGAGCAAGACAAAGTACCCAAGGAGCTAAAGGGATCTGCAACCCTATAGGTGGAACAACAATATGAACTAACCAGTACCTCCCAGAGCTCGTGTCTCTAGCTGCATATGTATCAGAAGATGGCCTAGTGGGCCATCAGTGGAAAGAGAGGCCCATTGGTCATGCATACTTTATCTGCCTCAGTACAGGGGAACGCCAGTGCCAAGAAGTGGGAGTGGATGGGTGGAGGAGTGGGTGGGGGAGCATGTGGGGGACTTTTGGGATAGCATTGGAAATGTAAATGAAATAAATACCTAATATAAAAACAAAATAAAAAAAAAAAGATTTACCTTGGAGAATGTCTGTGAGCGATTGACCTGATTAGATTACCTGATAAAGAAGAACCATATTAATTGTGGATGGGTCTATTCTCTGGCCTGAGCTCCTTCATGTATGAAATGGAGAATGTGTGCTGGCCACTAGTAGGCATGCTTTCTGCTTTGACAACCAATTCTCTTTACTCATTTATTTCAGGACACTGTTTAGCATGTGTACTAGTTTCTTACTTTGTTTTATTCTCTTTTTACAAATCATAGGCTGTCAATATCATTGAGCTGTAAGATATGATCACTTGTTTTTCTGTTATGAAAATTGTATCTATTAACTTATGGTAGGGTATTTTTATCTTCACTGATCTCTTTCTGTGTATTTTTTTTCCCAGATTATTTGCCTTCCAATAAGTTCTCTCCTTTTACTCCACCTTGACTCCCCCTCTGCTGTTCTCTCACAGATTCCTTGTTCTCCATGCACTTGGGGCACAGTCTTCCCTAAAATAGCCCTGCTTGTTTTCAGGATATATTTTCTGTGTATTTTCACTGCGTAAATAATCCATCCTTGCCTTTCTTTCAACTCATTTCTTGCAACACATTTAAACCCAAATGGCTCACGGTCACTGCTGAAAGCTTCATGGGCACAATGAGAAAAGCATGTAACATTTCTCAGAGTATTATCTCAGTTTTGCTCCTTTGTATGTGAGGTGGATAACTGGAAGGATTCCTCTTACACAAAAAAGGTGACAACTCAGGAAACAAGATTATTTTCGGTCTTTAGAAAAAGGGCTCTGTGTCCCCTGGCCCCTAATACAGCTGCTAGATATGTGCTGCCTGGCAATGAGTGGTGCATTTGTGTGTGTTTTTTGTGATGATTGGGTTAGCTATATGTGTCATGAAATAATTTGGAGCCATTTGGAGACCAAGCATGATGCCAGGGAATTAGCTAATTTGGACACAAATCAACTTACTTTAAGGAAAGATCAAACTTTTTTTTCGATATTTTGTCCTCTGGAAAGGATATGAAAATGATAGACTTAACAAATGAGATGACATTTCCTGCTTCTTAAGACCTCCATTATGTGACTTTAATGACTTTGTCTAATCATATCATATGCACTGTTATGCCCTGATTGCGTGAGAAACCCAGGAGAGCTCAAGAAATGCCGAGTCTGCTGTAATAATGCATAAGAATCTTTTCTTTTCAAGTTAGACTGGGATCACAAACCTTCCCATAGCACAGGACAGGAGTACTACCACGACCTTGGAAGGTTTGGCACTTATATACAGCATAGTTAGAGATTCTTTGGATACTTAGGGTGATGGGAGAAGGTGAGTGAAGCAAGTCATTATTCAGACGTGATTCCATTTGGTAGGGCAGAATGGGTAGTGGCTAAGAGGGGGATTCTCCCAACCTAAGGATTATTTTTATGGAGCTATCAGGAACTAATTCTATGGCCATAACTGCCTGTGATCTCTGATCAACTCTATTCTATGATTTAAACATGGGACCCTAATCTCCTTTATCCAAGGACAGGCACCAGCTGCACCTGGGAAGCACCCAGCCTGTTATCAGGGAGAGTGCTAGCCTCCGCACCACAGAGGCTAGAGCAGCTGTCATCCATCTCACTCAAGCTGGCACCTGTGGCTCCTCAAGTTCTCTCAGAGCAGCCAGAGAGTAGGAGGAAGCCCCTCATTTGCTGCAGGGGGGCAGAGGTTGGGGAAAGCAGAACACCTGAAGGAGAGCTGTTTCAGTAAAGTATTCTGCTAGATACTTGTTCACTCACCAGCTCAATTCTATCTTGATAACAATGACTTTCAATAGGGTTGAACATAGGACTCACTCTTTTATATTTATGAATATTTTTGAAAAACAATTTAAAAAAGTATCAAGGGAAATAAAAAAACAACAAGAACAAAAGAAAGAAAGAAAGAAAGAAAGAAAGAAAGAAAGAAAGAAAGAAGCAAAGAAAGAAAGAAGCACAGAAAGAAAGAAAGAGAGAGAGAGAAAGAAAGAAAGAAAGAAAGAAAGAAGAAAGAAGAAAGAGAAAAGAAAGAAAGGAAGAATAAAGGACAAAAGAAAGAAAAAACCAAAACAAACAAACAAACAAACAAAAACAACAACAAAAAATGTCAGATTCTCCTGTAAAAAGTAAAGAAAAGGAATAAAGCATAATGTTTTCCAGCAATTTCAACACTTGCTATAGAGAGTGGACTATTGACTTGTGCTAACTAATCAGACTAGCCAGGTTTGGACAGTTCTCAGTTCAAGAAGAAAGCCTTTCTCAGTAAACACAAAGGAGACAGATGGAGAAAGACATCCCAATGTCAACCTGTGGCATCATTTATATAATCTTATATACAGAGACACCTGCATACTTATGCTTTCACACATAAACTGAAATATATAACCATACACAAACCACAGACATGCTAAAAAAGTTATTCATTCTTGTTTAGCAGAACTGAGGTAAGTAAGTATGAATTACAAAAATTTTTAATACTGTTGTAGTAAGCCTGGGAGGTCACAATACAGAGCAATGGGAAATGTAGATAAAAGCATACATCATCAAAACAGACTACTCAGGAGACTAAGTTAAATCTGTTGCTCACCCCAGCTAGGGAACTATCACCTTCAAATCCATGCCACTGTGGTGTTGAGTAAGAGACAGGTTTTTATAAGTTCTGTTAAAATTATACCTTTATTAATTAAGATACATAAAATGGGGTGGAGAGACGAATCCACAATTACCATGTTCTGTTCTTGCAGAAGACCCTGATTCAGTTCTTAGAACCCATATAAATGTATGAAACTTCATGGAACTTGGTGCTTTCTACTGTCTCCTATATCCATCATGTCCACACATGCTGCAAACATACAGACATGAAGTCAAGGCCCTCACATACATAAAAATGGAACTAAATGAGTCTTTGAAAAAAATGATAAGAGAGACCTGGAAGAAGAACTTTCCATTTGGTAAGCGTCTCAAAGAAGATTTAGAGATGATAGTTTCAAAGGGTATACGGGATCAGATTGTATTGTATTATCTACTGACAAATTGTTGTTTTATAAAATACTTCTAATAAATATTTACATTACTTATTGGGATGGAAGCATAAGGACTTGGAATCAACAAAATAATAAACATACAGTAGTGGAAACAAGATGAGAACACAAAGTCAGTTTTTAGCCTCCCTATTTCGTCTTCACCTCTAGCTATCCCCCTTCCCTGGGGCATCAAGTCTCTACAAGATTAGGTGCATCCACTTTAGCTGAGGCAAGATAAGGCTGCTCTTTGCTATATGTGTCAGGGGCATTGGAGAAGCCCATGTATGTTGTTTGGTTGGTTGCTTAGTCTCTTGGAGCTCAAAGGGGTCCAGGTTAGGTAGGAACATTGGTCTTCCTATGTGGTTGCCATTGCCTTCAGCTCCTTCAATTTTTCCTCTAATTCTTTCATAGGGGAACCACACCTGTGTCCAATGGTTGGCTGAAAGCATCTGCATCTGTCTCAGTCAGTTGCTGGTAGTGACCCTCAGAGGACATCAATACTAGGCTCCCTTCTGGAAGTAAAACACACTATCAGTAATAGTGTTAATATTTAGTGCCTGCCCACAGAATGGATCCCAAGTTGGGTCAGCTACTGAATGGTCTTTCCTTGAGTTTCTGCTCCATTTTTATCCCTCCATTTCTTTTAGACAGGAACAATTCAAAGTGAGAAATTTTGAAGGTGGTTTGGTAACCCCATTGCCCCACTGGAGGCCCTGTCAAATCTACTAGAGGTGATACCTTCAGGTTCTATGTCCAAATTGTTGGTTGTTTCAGTTAAATCACTCACATTGTGTCCTGGGAATCTCTCACTTTCCAGGTCTTTGGTATTTTCTAGAACTTTCAGGTTCCTCCAACTCCCAAATTATACTTCAATTTATTCTCCTGGTCCTCAGGGGCTTTTCCCCTGTTTGCCCTAATACCTGATCCTGTCTGCCATATACTCCTCATCTGCATTTTTAGCCATGTCCCTCCCTCCCTCTGCCTCCCTTCATTATTGTTCCCCTTCTAAGTGAGATTGAAACCTCCTCATTGGGGCTATCTTCTTCATTTTGTTATAATCTGTGTGTTTTATCATGGGTATTCTGAACATGTTGCCTAATATGCACTTATCAGTGAGTACCTATGACACATGTCTTTTTTGGATCTGGACTATCTTGCCTGAGATAATATTTTCTAATTCCATTCATTTGCTTGAAAAACTTATGATGTCCTCATTTTTAATAGCTGAATATATTCCACTATATAAATGAACCACACATTCTAAATCCATTCTTTGGTTGAGAGACATCTGTGTTTCTTCCAGTTTCTGGCTGTAACAAATAAGGCTGCTTTGAAAATACTGGGACTCATGTCCTTGTTTTATGGTGGACCACATTTTGGGTATATGCCCAGGAGTCATATAGCTAGGTCTTCAGGCAGAACTATTTACAATTTTGTGAGGAACTGCCAGATTGATTTTCAGCATGCTTGTAACAGTTTGCAACTCCTCCAGCAAAGGAGGAGTGTTCCTCTTTCTCCAAATCCTCTCCAGCACATACTGGCACTGAGTTTCTGATCTTAGCCATTCTGATTAGTGTAAGGTATAATCTCAGATTTGGTTTGATTTGCATTTTGCTGATAAGTAAAGATGTTGAACATTTCTTTTAGTGCTTTGTTGTACTTAGGGTTTTACTGCTGTGAGCAGACACCATGACCAAGGTTAAGTCTTATAACAGACAACATTTAATTGATGCAGGCTTACAGGTTCAGAGGTTCAGGTCATTATCATCAAGGCAGGAACATGGTAGCATATAGGCAGGCAAGGCATAGGAAGAGCAGAGAGTTCTACATCTTCATTAAAAGGCTGCAAGCAGCCCGGAGGGCTTTGCAAGAGCATCTGCGGGAGACATCTTAATTCTGGGACTCCACCAAGACTAGTCTGCACAGGTGAGAGTGTGGACTACAGAAGATAACAGCTTCTGAGACAGGTCCTGTTTCAGGCCTTCATCTTGTGCAAGAAGACAAGTCTGAATGCCAGATATCTGTGCACGTTCCCTGAATGAGGAGAGCCTGCCTGCAGAGAGTGCTCTGACCACTGAAACTCGGGAGAGAGCTAGTCTCCCAGGTCTGCTGGTAGAGAATAACAGAATGAAAAGAGGAACAAGCTCTAACCACAGACAACTATAACAACTGACACCAGAGTTTACCAGATGGCGAAAGGCAGACGTAAGAATCTTACTAACAGAAAACAAGACCACTCACCATCATCAGAACCCAGCACTCTCACCTCAGCCAGTCCAGGGCACCCCAACACACCCAAAAATCTAGACCCTGATTTAAAGGCATATCTCATGATGATGGTAGAAGACATCAAGAAGGTCTTTAATAACTCATTTAAAGAAATACAGGAGAACACTGGTAAAGAGTTGCAAATCCTTATAGAAAAACAGGAAAACATTTCCAAACAGGAGATGGAAATGAACAAAACCATACTAGACCTAAAAAGGGAAGTAGACACAATAAAGAAACCCCAAAGTGAGGCAACAAAGGAGATAGAAATCCTAGGAAAGAAATCTGGAACCATAGATGTGAGCATCAGGAACAGAATACAAGGGATGGAAGAGAGAATCTCAGTTGCAGAAGACTCCATAGAAAACATGGGCACAACAATCAAAGAAAATGCAAAATGCAAAAAGATCCTACCTCAAAACATCCAGGAAATCCAGGACACAATGAGAAGACCAAACCTACAGATAATAGGAGTAGATGAGAATGAAGATTTTCAACTCAAAGGGCCAGCAAATATCTTCAACAAAATTATAAAAGAAAACTTCCCAAACCTAAAGAAAGAGATGCCCATGAACATACAAGAAGCCTACAAAACTCCAAATAGACTGGACCAGAAAAGAAATTCCTCCCGACACATAATAATCAGAACAACAAATGCTCTAAATAAAGATAGAATATTAAAGGCAGTAAGGGAAAAAGGTCAAGTAACATATAAAGGTAGGCCTATCAGAATTACATCAGACTTCACCAGAGACTATGAAAGCCAGAAGATCCTGGTCAGATGTTACACAGTCACTAAGAGAACACAAATGCCAGCCCAGGCTACTATACCCAGCCAAACTTTCAATTACTATAGATGGAGAAACCAAAGTATTACACGGCAAAACCAAATTCAGACATTATCTTTCCATGAAAAAGGACTTCAAAGAATAATAACACAAAAAGCAAGCAAACAAACAAACAAAAACAATACAAGGACAGAAACCACATCCTAGAAAAATCAAGAAATTAATCCTTCAACAAACCTAAAAGAAGACAGCCACAAGAACACAATTTCAAAGTTAACAACAAAAATAATAGGAGGCAACAATTACTTCTCCTTAATATCTGTTAATATCAATGGACTCAACTCCTCAATAAAAAGACATAGACTAACAGACTGGCTACACAAACAGGACCCAACACTTTGCTGCTTACAGGAAACCCATCTCAGAAAAAAAAAAAAAAAAACCCAGACACTACCTCAGAATGAAAGGCTGGAAAACAATTTAACAAGCAAATGGTCTGAAGAAACAAGCTGGAGTAGCCATTCTAATATCGAATAAAATGGACTTGCAACCCAAATTTATCAAAAAAGACAAGGAGGGACACTTCATACTCATCAAATGTAAAATCTTCCAAGAGGAACTCTCATTTCTGAATATATATGCTCCAAATACAGGGACAGCCACATTCATTAAAGAAACGTTAGTAAAGCTCAAAGCACACATTGCCCCTCACATAATAATAGTGGGAGACTTCAACACACCACTTTCACCAATGGACAGACAATGGAAACAGAAACTAAACAGGGACACAGTGAAACTAACAGAAGTTATGAAACAAATGGATCTGACGGATATCTACAGAACATTTTATCCTAAAACAAAAGGATATACCTTCTTCTAGGCACCTCATGGTATCTTCTCTAAAACTGACCACATAATTGGTCACAAAACAAGCCTCAACAGATACAAAATTATTGACGTTGTCCCATGCATTCTATCACATCACCATGTAATAAGGCTAATCTTCAATAACAAAATAAATAATAGAAAGCCAACATTCACCTGGAAAATGAACAAAACTCTTCTCAATGATACCTTGGTCAAGGAAGGAATAAAGAAAGAAATTAAAGACTTTTTAGAGTTTAATGAAAATGAAGCCACAATATACCCAAACTTATGGGACACAATGAAAGCATTCCTAAGAGGAAAACTCATAGCTCTGAGTGCCTCCAAAAAGAAACTAGAGAGAGCACACACGAGCACCTTGACAACACACCTAAAAGCTCTAGAACAAAAGGAAACAAATTCACCCAAGAGGAGTAGATGGCAGGAAATAAACTCATTGAAAAAAATCAACCAAGTGGAAACAAGAAGAACTATTCAAAGAATCAACCAAACACGGAGCTCATTCTTTGAGAAAATCAAAAAGATAGATAAACCCTTAGCCAGACTCACTAGAGGGCACAGGGAAAGCATCCTATTTAACAAAATCAGAAATGAAAAGGGAGACATAACAACAGATCCTGAAGAAATCCAAAACACCATCCAATCCTTGTACAAAAGGCTATACTCAACATAACTGGAGAACCTGGATGATATGGAAATGTTTCTATACAGATACCAGGTACCAAAGTTAAATCAGGATCAAGTTAATGATCTAAACAGTTCCACATCCCCTAAAAAAATAGAATCAGTCATTAATAGTCTCCCAACCAAAAAAAAGCCCAGGACCAGATGGGTTTAGTACAGAGTTCTATCAGACCTTCAAAGACAATCTATTCCCAGTTCTTCACAAACTATTCCACAAAATAGAATCAGAAGGTACTCTACTCACCTCATTCTAAGAAGCCACAATTACTCTGATACCTAAACCACAGAAAGACCCAACAAAGATAGAGAAATTCAGAACAATTTTCCTTATGAATATTGATGCAAAAATCCTCAATAAAGTTCTTGCTAACTGAATCCAAGAAAACATCAAAACAATCATCCATCATGACCAAGTAGGTTTCATCCCAGGGATGCAGGGATGGTTCAATATATGGAAATCCATCAACATAATCCAGTATATAAACAAACTCAAAGACAAAAACCACATGACCATCTCATTAGATTCTGAGAAAGCATTTGACAAAATCCAACACCCATTCATGATAAAAGTCTTGGAAAGATCAGGAATTCAAGGCCCATACCTAAACACGATAAAAGCAATCTAAAGAAAACCAGTAGCCAAAAGCAAAGTAAATGGAGAGAAGCTGGAAACAATCCCACTAAAATCATGGACTGGACAAGGCTGCCCACTTTCTCCTTACCTATTCAATATAGTGCTTGAAGACCTTGTCAGAGCAATTAGACAACAAAAGGAATTCAAGGGGATACAAATTGGAAAGGAAGAAGTCAAAATATCACTATTTGCAGATGATAATATAGTATATATAAGTGACCCAAAAAATTCCACCAGAGAACTCCTAACCCTGATAAACAGCTTCAGTGAACAACCCCATAATCAGCTTCCAAACGCTGACACCATTGCATACACTAGCAAGATTTTGCTGAAAGGACCCAGATATTGCTGTCTCTTGTGAGACTATGCTGGGGCCTAGCAAACACAGAAGTGGATGCTCACAGTCAGCTAATGGATGGATCACAGGGCTCCCAATGGAGGAGCTAGAGAAAGTACCCAAGGAGCTAAAGGGATCTGCAACCCTATAGGTGGATCAACATTATGAACTAACCAGTACCCAGGAGCTCTTGACTCTAGCTGCATATGTATCAAAAGATGGCCTAGTCGGCCATCACTGGAAAGAGAGGCCCATTGGACATGCAAACTTTATATGCCCCAGTACAGGGGAATGCCAGGGCCAAAAAGGGGGAGTGGGTGGGTAGGGGATTAGGGGTGGGTGGGTATGGGGGACTTTTGGTATAGCATTGGAAATGTAAATGAGCTAAATACCTAATAAAAAATGGAAAAAAAATTCCACCAGAGAACTCCTAACCCTAATAAACAGCTTCAGTGAAGTAGCTGGATATTAAATTAACTCAACCAAATCAGTGGCCTTTCTCTACACAAAGGACAAATAGGCTGAGAAAGAAATTAGGGCAAAAGCACTCTTCAAAATAGTCACAAATGATATAAAATACCTTGGCATGACTCTAACTAAGGAAATGAAAGATCTGTATGATAAGAACTTCAAGTCGCTGAAGAAAGAAATCAAAGACGATCTCAGACGATGGAAACATCTCCCATGCTCATGGATTGGCAGGATCAATATAGTAAAAATGGGTATCTTGCCAAAAGCAATCTACAGATTCACTGCAATCCCCATCAAAATTCCAACTCAATTCTTCAACAAATTAGAAAGAGCAATCTGCAAATTCATCTGGAATAACAAAAAACCTAGGATAGCAAAAACGTTTCTTAGGGATAAAAAAAACTCCAGTGGAATCACCATGCTTGACCTAAAGCTGTACTACAGAGCAATTGTAATAAAAACTGCATGGTACTGGTATAGCAACAGACAAGTAGACCGATGGATTAGAATTGAAGACCCAGAAATGAACCCACATACCTATGATCACTTGATCTTTGACAAGGAAGCTAAAACCATCCAGTGGAAAAAAGACAGCATTTTCAATAAATGGTGCAGGCACAACTGGTGATTATCATGTAGAAGAATGCAAGTTGATCCATTCCTATCTCCTTGTACTAAGGTCAAATCTAAGTGGATTAAGGAACTCCACATAAAACCAGAGACACTGAAACTTGTAGAGGAGAAAGTAGGGAAAAGTCTCGAAGATATGGGTACAGGGGAAACATTCCTGAATAGAACAACAATGGCTTGTGCTGTAAGATCGAGAATCCACAAATAGGACCTCATAAAATTGCAAAGCTTCTGCAAGGCAAAAGACACTGTCAATAAGCCAAAAAGGCCACCAACAGATTGGGAAAGGATCTTTATCTATTCTAAATTAGATAGGAGACTAATATCCTCTATCTATCTATCTATCTATCTATCTATCTATCTATCTATCTATCTATCTATCTATCTATAAAGAATTTGGGCTACAGAAAATCAAATAAGCCTATTAAAAAGTGGGGCTCAGAGGTAAAAAAATAATCTCACCTGAGGAATACCAAATGACTGAGAAGCACCTGAAAATATGTTCAACATCCTTAATCATCAGGGAAACACAAATCAAAACAACCATGAGATTCCACCTCACACCAGTCAGAATGGCTAAGATCAAAAATTCAGGTGACAGCAGATGCTGGACAGGATGTGGAGAAAGTGGAACACTCCTCCATTGTTGGTGGGATTGCAAGCTTGTACAACCACTCTGGAAATCAGTGTGTTGGTTCCTCAGAAAATTGGACATAGTACTACCAGAGGATCCTGCAATACCTCTCCTGGGCATATATCCAGAAGATTTTCCAACCAGTAAGAAGGACACATGCTCCACTATGTTCATAGCAGCCGTATTTGTAATAGCCAGAAGCTGGAAAGAACCCAGATGCCCCTCAACAGAGGAATGGATACAGAAAATGTGGTACATTTGCACAATGGAGTACTACTCAGCTATTAAAAAGAATGAATTTATGAATTCCTAGGCAATTTGATGGACCTGGAGGGCATCATCCTGAGTGAAGTAACCCAATCCCAAAAGACCTGACACAATATGTACTCACTGATAAGTAGATATTAGCCCAGAAACATAGAATACCCAAGATATAAGATAATGTGAGAAACTCATGAAAAATCAAGAAGAATGAAGACCAATGTGTGGACACTTTGCCCCTTCTTAGAATTGGGAGCAAAACACCCATGGAAGGAGTTACAGAGTCAAAGTTTAGAGCTTAGACAAAAGGATGGATCATCTAGGGACTGCTATATCCGGGAATCAGCCCATAATCAGCTTTCAAATGCTGACCCCATTGCATACACTAGCAAGATTTTGCTGAAAGGACCCAGATACAGCTGTCTCTTGTGAGACTATGCCGGGGCCTAACAAATACAGAAGTGGATGCTCACAGTCAGCTATTGGATGGATCTCAGGGCCCCCAATGGAGGAGCTAGAGAAAGTACCCAAGGAGCTAAAAGGATCTGCAACCCTATAGGTGGAACAACAATATGAACTAACCAGTACCCCCTGAGCTCATGTTTGTAGCTGCACATGTTTCAGAAGATGGCCTAGTCATCCATCAGTGGAAAGAGAGGCCCATTGGTGGTGCAAATATTATATGCCTCAGTACAGGGGAATGCCAGGTCTAAATAGTGGGAGTGGGTGGGTGGTGGAGTGTTTGGGGTATCATGTGGGGAACTTTTGTGATAGCATTGGAAATATAAATGAAATAAATACCTAATTTTAAAAAATTGAAAAAAGAAAATAAAAAGGTTGCAAGCAGAATGTTGACTTCTAGAAAGCTAGGATGAGGCTCTGAAGACCACCCTGACAGTGGCACTCCTACTCCAACAAGGCCACACCTCCTAATAGTGCCACTCCTTGGGCCAAGCATATACAAAGCATTACATGCTTCTCTGCTATTTGAAATTCTTCTGTTGAGAATTTTCTATAGCACCTTTTCCCATTGTGTTCCTTTTGTGGAGTCTTAATTCTTGAGTTCCTTATGTATTTTGGATGTTAGTCTTCTATTACATGTTAAGCTAGTGAAGATCTTTTCACAATTTGTAAATTGCAATTTGGTCTTATTGACAATGTCTTTTGCCTTACAGAACCCTTTCAGTTTCATGAGGTCCCATTTATCAATTCTTGATCTTAGAGCCTCGGCCATTAGGGTTGTGTTCAGGAAATTTTCCCTTGTGGTAATGTGTTCAGGACTCTTTCCCACTTGTTTTATGTTGAGGTCCTTTACTCACTCAGACTTGAGCTTTGTTCATGGTGAAAAATATTAATGAATTTATATTATATTCTTCTACATGCAGACCACAAGTTAGAAGAGCACCATTTTTTGAAGATGGTTTCTTTTTTGCAATGTATGGTTTTGGCTTCTTCTTCAAAGATCAAGTGCCCATATATATCTTTTATTTTTTTATTTTTTGAGGGCGTATAAGTTCTATTCCACTGATCAACCTGTCTATCGCTGTGTCAATTCTATGTAGTTATTAACACTATTGTTATGTAGTACAGCTTGGGGTCATGAATGATGAATATCTTGGAAGTTCTTATATTGTTGATAACTGTTTGGCTATAGTGGGATTTTTGTTTTTGCATATGAAAATGAGAATTGCTCTTTCAATATCTGTGAAGAATTGTGTTGAAATTTTAATGGGAATTGCACTGAATGTGTAAATTAATTTGTTAAGATGGTATTTTTCACTATGTTAATCATACAAATCCATGAGATGGAAGATCTTTCCATTTTCTGAGGTGTTTTGATTTCTTTCTTCAGGGAATTGAAGTTCTTGTCATACAAAGATCTTACACTTGCTTGGTTAGAGTTATACCAAGATATTTGATATAATTTGTGGTTATTATGAAATGTGTTATTGTTGGGAGCCGCCCTCACATTTGCCATTACAAGATGGCGCTGACAGCTGTGTTCTAAGTAGTAAACATAATCTGCACACGTGCAGGGGCAGTTTTCCCACCATGTGTTCTGCCTTTCCCGTGATGACAACTGGGCCGATGGGCTGCAGTCAATCAGGGAGTAATACGTCCTAGGTGGAGGATAATTCTCCTTAAAAGGGACGGGGTTTTGCCATTCTTTTTCTCTCTCTTGTTCTTGCTTTTTCTCTCTCTTGCTCTTGCTTTCTTGTTCCTTCTCTTGCTTTCTTGTTCTTTCTCTTGCTTTCTTGTTCTTGTTCTTTTTCTCTCTCTTGCTTTCTTGTTCTTGTTCTTTTTCTTGCTTTCTTGCTCTTGCTCTCTTGCTCTCTTGCTCTCTGGCTCCTAAAAATGTAAGCAATAAAGCTTTTGCCGCAGAAGATTCTGGTTTGCTGCGTTCTTCCTGGCCGGTCGCGAGAACGCGGGTAAGATGTTATATCCATAATTTTTTCTCAGTATGTTTATCATTTGTATAAATGAAGGCTACTGATTTGTTTGTGTTAGTTTTACATCAACTACTTTGCTGAAGATGTTTATCATGTTCTCTGGTAGAAATTTTGGGGTAGCTTAAGTGTACTATCATATCATCTACAAATAGTGATACCTTGATTTTTTGCTCTCAATTTGTATACCCTTGATATCTATTTGCTATAACTAGAACTTCAACTACTACACTGAATACATAGGTAGAGAGTGGGCAGCCATGTCTTGTCCCTGATTTTAATGAAACCGCTTCATCTTTTTCTCAATTTAATTTTGTGTTGGCTGTTGATTTGCTTTGCATTGCTTCCACCATGTTTAGGTATGTGTCATAAATTCCTGATCTCTCCAAAACCTTTATTATGAAAAGGTATTATATTTTGTCAGAGGCTTTTACAGAATCTATTGATATTATTTTGTGACTTTTTTGTTTGATTTTGTTAATATAGTGGATCATACTGATAGAATTTCATATATTGAACAATCTCTACATTCCTGGGATGAAGCCTACTTGATCATGGTTAATCATGTTTTTAATTTGTTCTTGTGCTCTGTTTCTGAAAATTATGCAATTTATTGAGTATTTTTACATTGATAGTCATAACTTAAATAGGTCTGAAGTTTCTTTCTTGTTGGGTCTTTGTATGGTTTATATATCCAAGTAACTGGCTTCATAGAATGAATTAGGTATTGTTCCTTCTGTTCTTATTTTGTGGAATAGTTTAAGGAGTATTGGAATTAGCTCTCCATTGAAGGTCTGGTAGAATTCTGCACATAAGCCATCTGGCCCTGGGCTCTTTTTTTTCTTTTCTTTTCTTTTCTTTTCTTTTCCTTTCTTTTCTTTTCCTCTCTTCTCTTCTCTTCTCTTCTCTTCTCTTCTCTTCTCTTCTCTTTTCCCTTCCCTTCCCTTCCCTTCCCTTCCCTTCTCTACCCTCCCCTCCCCTCCCCTCTCCTCCCCTCCCCTCCCCTTCCCTCCCCTCCCACTCGCCCTCCCCTCCCCTCCCATCCCGTCTTCTTTTCTTGTCTCTTCTCTTCTCTTCTCTTCTCTTCTCTTCTCTTCTCTTCTCTTCTCTTCTCTTCTCTTCTCTTCTCCTCTCCTCTCCTCTCCTCTCCTCTCCTCTCCTCTCCTCTCCTCTCCTCTTCTCTTTTATTTTTTCCTTTTTTGGTTGGAAAATAGTGTCTATTTCTCTTGTTGAGGTTTGTTTCTTGTTTGCAGCACAATGATGGATCATATTTTCATATCCAGTCTATTATTCTGTGCCTTTTCATTGGGTAATTGTGTCCACTGATGTTGAGAGATGACAAATACCAGTGGTTGTCAGTTTCTGTTATTTTTGTGATTTGAGGTGATACTATGTGAGTGTGATTCCATTCTTTTGTGTTTGTAGTGAGATGATTAATTTTATGTGGTTTCTTCTGTGTAGTTACCATGCTTGTATTGGAGTTTTCCTTCTAATATCCTCTGTAGGACTGGATTAATAGACAAATATTGCTTAAATTTTTTTTCATCTAATATCTTGGATTCTCCGTTTATGATTGAGAGTTTTTCTGCATGTAGTAGCCTGGGATGGCATGTGTGTTCTCTTAGGATCTGCATGAAATTTGTGCAGGATCTTCTGGCTTTTAGCATCTCTGTTGAGAAGTGTGGTGTAATTTTTATCTTCCTCTGTAAGTTACTTGGCCTTTGTGTCTTATAGCTTCAAATATTGTCTTATTTGTTCTGTACATTTAGCACTCATTATTATATGGGGAGAAGATTTTCTTTTCTATTTCAGTCTATTTAGTGTTTTGTAGGCCTCTTTAGTGTTTATGGCCATCTCTTTCTTTAGGTTAGGGTAGTTTTCTTCTTTGATTTTGTTGAAAGTATTTTCTGGACCTTTGAACTAGGAATTTTCATCCTATTATGTTCTATGCCTATTATTCTCAAGTTTGGTCTTTTCATCATATTTTAAATTTCCTAGATATTTTGTGTTATGAACTTTTCACCCTTTTTATTTTCTTGATTGATATTTTGGTATCTTCTAGAGTATCTGCTATGCCTGAAAGTCTCTCTTCCATTGCTTGCATTTTGTTGGTGATGCTTGTATTTGTAGTTCCTGATCTCTTTCTTAGGATTTCCACCTTTAGACTTGCCTTCACTTGTGATTTCTTTATTATTTCTTTCCATCTTTAGATCTTGCACCATTTCCATTAATTTCTTTACCTGCTTGATCGTATTTTCATATATTTCTTTAAGGGAGTTTATTATATCCTTTTTAAAGGGCTCTATCGTTTTCATGAAATGGGAATTTAGGTCAGAACCTTGCTTTTAATGTCTGTTCAGGTATCAGTGCTTGCTATGGTAGGAGAACTGGGTTCTGATGTTGCTAAATTATTGTATTCTATTGCTTATGTTTTTGTGCTTGCCTTTTAGCATGTGGTTATCGCTGGTGTTAAGTGGTCTACGTGTCTCAGACTGGAGCAGGCCTTCTTTGAAGCAGTTAGAGCTGTGTGACCTGGGTTAGAGTAGAACTGGGAGGTAGACAGTTCTGTCTCTGGTTACATAAGGTCTCTTGTGTCCCTGTCTCCTTGTGTCCCTGGTTACAGCTGCCCTCCTGAGAGATGGGTTGTCTTTAGCTTCTGGGGAAGACACATTGATCTCTGTACCTGGTTATGCTAGTCCTCCTGTGTTTTTGGTTATATAAAACCTCCTGGAAAATATGTAAACTGTGGGGTACAAGAGAGTATCATGCGCACTGATCTGCCACAGGTTTAGGTGAAGGTGCAGACTGGAAGAGGGATGGTGCTCAGGTGGAGTGAGATAGATCCCATATCTCTTGGGCTGTTTCTGGTTATAGCAGACCTCTTTGTGACAGATAGTCAGTGGAGACATGCGGCAGGGAGAGGGAGCACACTAGAGTATCTGCCAGAGGTGGAAGTGGAGGTATAGATTGGAAGTGGGTTCAGTTCAATTTTCAACCAGGGAAAACCGTCCAAAGCTTGCAGTGGGTTCTGAAACTGTGGATGACACAGACTCCTGTAAATAACATGCTTTTCCTGCCCAAAAGAACCTTTGAAATCTAACTATTAACCAAAATAATATTTTATATGTCTGTTAGGTACATGTCCTTTATTTCTGTATTTTATGTGTTTGTTCTTATGTATATGCTCATGAACATGTAGCAAAACATGTTGCAGTCTAATGTCAAGTTTTGGTGTCATTCAGCTATCTATCTTGTTTTAGAGAGAATCCCTTGCTTTCCATTGCATGCATGCACACATACAGCCATGGCTGGCTGACCCAGAGCTTCCTGGGATTCTCCCATCTCCACCTCCTATCATGATGTAAGAGCATTGAATTGATATGTATGTACTATGGTGTCTGTTAGCTACATTGTTGAGTATAGTTCAATGACCATGGGTGAACAAACTGATTGCTAAGTGTGTCCAACATGCATTAACAGGAAAATGTCCCTGTTCCTCAGCACAATGATTTAATATTTTATCCTGGGGATCTAAATAGTAGAAGAAAAAACTGACTCACTCAACTTCTCAGCTGTAAAAATTATTTTTAAAAATCCCTGAGTGGGATACCTTCCCACTTTTGATTATTAATACTATCGGATGAAAGCCACACAAAGAATATTTATATTTTAATGTACCTTAAACATCAAAACAGCTGGCTAACTGCCTACTCTCCATGCTGTTAGAATCTATACCCTATCCATAACCCAAGTCATTACCTATCATGTTTCATCTGGACTATACTTAACCCCAATTAGGAAGCCCTGTGGGCCACATACTCTTAGACTCTAGTCCATGGCAGCCCTCCTTGCTTCTCTCCTGCATGTTCTTACTATCCTATGGCAACTTCTTTTTTCCCTTCCTGATTCTTCCTCATGGTCTCTCACTCATAAAACCTCAAGCAACCTAAAACTTTTCTCTCCAGTTGCTGACTGCTGGCATCTTTATTTCCTAATCAGAATTAAATGGGGAAAGATTCTCAAAAACCTCCATGAAGATTCTACTCTTGGAGGCCAGCACTTAGCATTATAATAAACATTAAAAGACAAAACATCAACAATTCCTCCTTTTTGTCCAAGTAAAAGGGCTGTTTTCTCTCAAATATACATTGAAAACAATTAGAACAATGATGCAAATTATAAGGTAGGAGGTATAATGTCCATTACATCCTATTTGGAAAGTTAGACGAAAAACTTCATGGTCTATCTTATTTAAAGTGTTTACAATTCTGTACCTCAACAGTATTTGATTTTTAACCTGTATTCCCATCCACGTATCATACTTTCAATCAAGAAAATCTTCTTTTTTTTTTAATTAGGTATTTTCTTCATTTACATTTCCAGTGCTATCCCAAAAGTCACCCATACCCTCCCACCCCACTCCCCTACCCACCCACTTCCACTTCTTGGCCCTGGCATTCCCCTATACTGAGGCATATAAAGTTTGCAAGACCAATGGGCCTCTCTTTCCAAAGATGGCTGACTAAGCCATTTTCTGATACATATGCAGCTAGAGACATGAGCTCTGGGGGGTACTTCATATTGTTGTTCCTCCTAAAGGGTTGCAGATCCCTTTAGCAACTTGGTTACTTTCTTTAGCTCCTCCACTGGAGGCCTGTGATCCATCCAATAGCTAACTGTGAGCATCCACTTCTGTGTTTGCTAGGCCCCAGAATATTCTCACAAGAGACAGCTATATCAGGGTCCTTTCAGCAAAATCTTGCTAGTGTATGCAATGGTGTCAGCATTTGGAGGCTGATTATGGGATGGATCCCAGGATATGGCAGTCTCTAGATGGTCCATCTTTTCATCTCAGCTCCAAACTTTGTCTCTGTAACTCCTTCCATGGGTGTTTTGTTCCCAATTCTAAGAAGGGGCAAAGTGTCCACACTTTGGTCATCGTTCCTCTTGAGCTTCATGAGTTTCCCAAATTGTATCTTATATCTTGGGTATTCTAAGTATCTGGGCTAATATCCACTTATCAGTGAATACATATCATGTGAGATCTTTTGTGATTGGGTTACCTCACTCAGGATGATGCCCTCCCGGTCCATCCATTTGCCTAGGAATTTTATAAATTCATTCTTTTAAATAACTGAGTAGTACTTCATTGTGTAAATGTACCGCATTTTCTGTATCCATTCCTCTGTTGAGGTACATCTGGGTTCTTTCCAGCTTCTGGCTATTATAAATAAGGGCTGCTCTGAACATAGTGGAGCATTTGTCCTTCTTTCCAGTTGGAACATCTTCTGGATATATGCCCAGGAGAGGTATTGCGGGATCCTCCAGTAGTCCTAAGTCCAATTTTCTGAGGAACTGCCAGACTGATTTCCAGAGTGGTTGTATGAGCCTGCAATTCTACCAGCAATGGAGGAGTGTTCTTCTTTCTCCATATCCTCGCCAGCATCTGCTGTCACCTGAATTTTTGATCTTAGCCATTCTGACTGGTGTGAGGTGGAATCTCAGGGTTGTTTTGATTTGCATTTCCCTGATGATTAAGGATGCTGAACATTTTTTCAGGTGCTTCTCAGCCATTCAGTATTTCTCAACCAGTAGCCAACATCAAAGTAAATGGGGAGAAGCTGGAAGCATTCCCCCTAAAATCAGGAACTATACAAGGCTGCCCACTTTCTCACTACCTATTCAACATTGTACTTGAAGTCCTAGCCAGAGCAATTCAACAACAAAAGGAGATCAAGGGAATACAATTTAGAAAAGGAAGAAGTCAAAATATCACTTTTTGCCGATGATGTGATAGTATATATAAGTGACCCTAAAAATTCCACTAGAACGTCTTCTTTAATGCTAAGAAAACATAAGTTCAATTGTGAGACTATACCTATATAGTCTTTGACCCTATCAGATGTTTGAAAAGGAATTAAATATTGAATGAATTTGCAGGAAGTACAAAAGTGCAGCTTTCAAATCTGAAACCACTGACAGATGTCTGACTGCGTGTACAGTCCCCAGTATCCTAAATAATGTTGAAACATCTGTCTTCAGCCTTCCAGCCAATACATCTGACAGACTTTAAGTAAAATAGGAGTTATGAAGGAGTAGCTTACCCTGTCTTGGCAGAGCTTAACAGTTGACTCCTGAATCTGTTTGAACTTTTTTTTTTTTTTTTTTTTTTCTTTTTTTTTTTTTTTTTTCCATTTTTTATTAGGTATTTCGCTCATTTACATTTGCAATGCTATACCAAAAGTCCCCCATAGCCACCCACCCCCTCTCCCCTACCCACCCACTCCCCTTTTATGGCCCTGGCGTTCCCCTGTACTGGGGCATATAAAGTTTGCGTGTCCAATGGGCCTCTCTTTCCAGTGATGGCCGACTAGGCCATCTTTTGATGCATATGCAGCTAGAGTCAAGAGCTCCGGGGTACTGGTTAGTTCATAATGTTGTTCCACCTATAGTGTTGCAGATCCCTTTAGCTTCTTTGGTACTTTCTCTAGCTCCTTCATTGGGGGCCATGTGATCCATCCAATAGCCGACTGTGAGCATCCACTTCTATGCTTGCTAGGCCCAGGCATACTCTGACAAGAGACAGCTATATCAGGGTCCTTTCAGCATAATCTTGCTAGTGTATGCAATGGTGTCAGCATTTGGAAGCTGATTATGGGATGGATCCCCGGATATGGTAGTGTCTACATGGTCCATCCTTTTATCTCAGCTCCAAACTTTGTCTCTGTAACTCCTTCCAAGGGTGTTTTGCTCCCACTTCTAAGGAGGGGCATAGTGTTCACACTTCAGTCTTCATTTTTCTTGAGTTTCATGTGTTTAGGAAATTGTATCTTATATCTTGGGTATCTTAGGTTTTGGGCTAATATCCACTTATCAGTGAGTACATATTGTGTGAGTTCCTTTGTGAATGTGTTACCTCACTCAGGATGATGCCCTCCAGGTCCATCCATTTGGCCAGGAATTTCATAAATTCATTCTTTTTAATAGCTGAGTAGTACTCCATTGTGTAGATGTACCACATCTTCTGTATCCATTCCTCTGTTGAGGGGCATCTGGGTTCCTTCCAGCTTCTGGCTATTATAAATAAGGCTGCTATGAACATAGTGGAGCATGTGTCCTTCTTACCAGTTGGGGCATCTTCTGGATATATGCCCAGGAGAGGTATTGCTGGATCCTCCGGTAGTACTATATCCAGTTTTCTGAGGAACCGCCAGACTGATCTCCAGAGTGGTTGTACAAGCCTGCAATCCCACCAACAATGGAGGAGTGTTCCTCTTTCTCCACATCCACGCCAGCATCTGCTGTCACCTGAATTTTTGATCTTAGCCATTCTGACTGGTGTGAGGTGGAATCTCAGGGTTGTTTTGATTTGCATTTCCCTGATGATTAAGGATGTTGAGCATTTTTTCAGGTGCTTCTCTGCCATTCGGTATTCCTCAGGTGAGAATTCTTTGTTCAGTTCTGAGCCCCATTTTTTAATGGGGTTATTTGATTTTCTGAAGTCCACCTTCTTGAGTTCTTTATATATGTTGGATATTAGTCCCCTATCTGATTTAGGATAGGTAAAGATCCTTTCCCAATCTGTTGGTGGTCTTTTTGTCCTATTGACGGTGTCTTTTGCCTTGCAGAAACTTTGGAGTTTCATTAGGTCCCATTTGTCAATTCTCGATCTTACAGAGCAAGCCATTGCTGTTCTGTTCAGGAATCTTTCCCCTGTACCCATATCTTCAAGGCTTTTCCCCACTTTCTCCTCTATAAGTTTCAGTGTCTCTGGTTTTATGTGAAGTTCCTTGATCCACTTAGATTTGACCTTAGTACAAGGAGATAAGTATGGATCGATTCGCATTCTTCTACATGATAACAACCAGTTGTGCCAGCACCAATTGTTGAAAATGCTGTCTTTCTTCCACTGGATGGTTTTAGCTCCCTTGTCGAAGATCAAGTGACCATAGGTGTGTGGGTTCATTTCTGGGTCTTCAATTCTATTCCATTGGTCTACTTGTCTGTCTCTATACCAGTACCATGCAGTTTTTATCACAATTGCCCTGTAGTAAAGCTTTAGGTCAGGCATGGTGATTCCACCAGAGGTTCTTTTATCCTTGAGAAGAGTTTTTGCTATCCTAGGTTTTTTGTTATTCCAGATGAATTTGCAAATTGCTCCTTCTAATTCGTTGAAGAATTGAGTTGGAATTTTGATGGGGATTGCATTGAATCTGTAGATTGCTTTTGGCAAGATAGCCATTTTTACAATGTTGATCCTGCCAATCCATGAGCATGGGAGATCTTTCCATCTTCTGAGATCTTCTTTAATTTCTTTCTTCAGAGACTTGAAGTTTTTATCATACAGATCTTTTACTTCCTTAGTTAGAGTCACGCCGAGATATTTTATATTATTTGTGACTATTGAGAAGGGTGTTGTTTCCCTAATTTCTTTCTCAGCCTGTTTATTCTTTGTGTAGAGAAAGGCCATTGACTTGTTTGAGTTAATTTTATATCCAGCTACTTCACCAAAGCTGTTTATCAGGTTTAGGAGTTCTCTGGTGGAATTTTTAGGGTCACTTATATATACTATCATATCATCTGCAAAAAGTGATATTTTGACTTCCTCTTTTCCAATTTGTATCCCCTTGATCTCCTTTTGTTGTCGAATTGCTCTGGCTAATACTTCAAGTACTATGTTGAAAAGGTAGGGAGAAAGTGGGCAGCCTTGTCTAGTCCCTGATTTTAGTGGGATTGCTTCCAGCTTCTCTCCATTTACTTTGATGTTGGCTACTGGTTTGCTGTAGATTGCTTTTATTATGTTTAGGTATGGGCCTTGAATTCCTGATCTTTCCAAAACTTTTATCATGAATGGGTGTTGGATCTTGTCAAATGCTTTCTCTGCATCTAACGAGATGATCATGTGGTTTTTGTCTTTGAGTTTGTTTATATAATGGATTACATTGATGGATTTTCGTATATTAAACCATCCCTGCATCCCTGGAATAAAACCTACTTGGTCAGGATGGATGATTTCTTTAATGTGTTCTTGGATTCGGTTAGCGAGAATTTTATTAAGGATTTTTGCATCGATATTCATAAGAGAAATTGGTCTGAAGTTCTCTATCTTTGTTGGATCTTTCTGTGGTTTAGGTATCAGAGTAATAGTGGCTTCATAAAATGAGTTGGGTAGAGTACCTTCTACTTCTATCTTGTGAAATAGTTTGTGCAGAACTGGAATTAGATCTTCTTTGAAGGTCTGATAGAACTCTGCACTAAACCCATCTGGTCCTGGGCTTTTTTTGGTTGGGAGACTATTAATAACTGCTTCTATTTCTTTAGGGGATATGGGACTGTTTAGAAGGTCAACTTGATCCTGATTCAACTTTGGTACCTGGTATCTGTCCAGAAATTTGTCCATTTCGTCCAGGTTTTCCAGTTTTGTTGAGTATAAGCTTTTGTAGAAGGATCTGATGGTGTTTTGGATTTCTTCAGGATCTGTTGTTATGTCTCCCTTTTCATTTCTGATTTTGTTGATTAGGATTTTGTCCCTTTGCCCTCTAGTGAGTCTAGCTAAGGGTTTATCTATCTTGTTGATTTTCTCAAAGAACCAACTCCTCGTTTGGTTAATTCTTTGAATAGTTCTTCTTGTTTCCACTTGGTTAATTTCACCCCTGAGTTTGATTATTTCCTGCCGTCTACTCCTCTTGGGTGAATTTGCTTCCTTTTTTTCTAGAGCTTTTAGATGTGTTGTCAAGCTGCTAGTATGTGCTCTCTCCCGTTTCTTCTTGGAGGTACTCAGAGCTATGAGTTTCCCTCTTAGAAATGCTTTCATTGTGTCCCAAAGGTTTGGGTACGTTGTGGCTTCATTTTCATTAAACTCTAAAAAGTCTTTAATTTCTTTCTTTATTCCTTCCTTGACCAAGGTATCATTGAGAAGAGTGTTGTTCAGTTTCCACGTGAATGTTGGCTTTCCATTCTTAATGTTGTTATTGAAGATCAGTCTTAGGCCATGGTGGTCTGATAGGATACATGGGACAATTTCAATATTTTTGTATCTGTTGAGGCTTATTTTGTGACCAATTATATGGTCAATTTTGGAGCAGGTCCCGTGAGGTGCTGAGAAGAAGGTATATCCTTTTGTTTTAGGATTAAATATTCTGTAGATATCTGTCAGGTCCATTTGTTTCATAACTTCTGTTAGTTTCACTGTGTCCCTGTTTAGTTTCTGTTTCCACGATCTGTCCATTGATGAAAGTGGTGTGTTGAGGTCTCCCACTATTATTGTGTGAGGTGCAATGTGTGCTTTGAGCTTTACTAAAGTGTCTTTAATGAATGTGGCTGCCCTTGCATTTGGAGCGTAGATATTCAGAATTGAGAGTTCCTCTTGGAGGATTTTACCTTTGATGAGTATGAAGTGTCCCTCCTTGTCTTTTTTGATAACTTTGGGTTGGAAGTCGATTTTATCCGATATTAGAATGGCTACTCCAGCCTGTTTCTTCAGACCATTTGCTTGGAAAATTGTTTTCCAGCCTTTCACTCTGAGGTAGTGTCTGTCTTTTTCCCTGAGATGGGTTTCCTGTAAGCAGCAGAATGTTGGGTCCTGTTTGTGTAGCCAGTCTGTTAGTCTATGTCTTTTTATTGGGGAATTGAGTCCATTGATATTAAGAGATATTAAGGAAAGGTAATTGTTGCTTCCTGTTATTTTTGTTGTTAAAGTTGGCATTCTGTTCTTGTGGTTGTCTTCTTTTAGGTTTGTTGAGGGATTATCTTCTTGTTTTTTCTAGGGCGTGGTTCCCGTCCTTGTATTGGTTTTTTTCTGTTATTATCCTTTGAAGGGCTGGATTCGTGGAGAGATAATGGGTGAATTTAGTTTTGTCGTGGAATACTTTGGTTTCTCCATCTATGGTAATTGAGAGTTTGGCTGGGTATAGTAGCCTGGGCTGGCATTTGTGTTCTCTTAGTGTCTGTATAACATCTGTCCAGGCTCTTCTGGCTTTCATAGTCTCTGGTGAAAAATCTGGTGTAATTCTGATAGGCTTGCCTTTATATGTTACTTGACCTTTTTCCCTTACTGCTTTTAGTATTCTATCTTTATTTAGTGCATTTGGTGTTCTGATTATTATGTGTCGGGAGGAATTTCTTTTCTGGTCCAGTCTATTTGGAGTTCTGTAGGCTTCTTGTATGTTCATGGGCATCTCTTTCTTTAGATTTGGGAAGTTTTCTTCAATAATTTTGTTGAAGATGTTTGCTGGTCCTTTGAGTTGAAAATCTTCATTCTCATCCACTCCTATTATCCGTAGGTTTGGTCTTCTCATTGTGTCCTGGATTTCCTGGATGTTTTGAGTTAGGATCTTTTTGCATTTTCCATTTTCTTTGATTGTTGTGCCGATGTTCTCTATGGAGTCTTCTGCACCTGAGATTCTCTCTTCCATCTCTTGTATTCTGTTGCTGATGCTGGCATCTATGGTTCCAGATTTCTTTCCTAGGGTTTCTATCTCCAGCGTCGCCTCACTTTGGGTTTTCTTTATTGTGTCTACTTCCCTTTTTAGGTCTAGTATGGTTTTGTTCATTTCCATCACCTGTTTGGATGTGTTTTCCTGTTTTTCTATAAGGACTTCTACCTGTTTGGTTGTGTTTTCCTGTTTTTCTTTAAGGACTTGTAACTCTTTAGCAGTGTTTTCCTGTTTTTCTTTAAGGACTTGTAACTCTTTAGCAGTGTTCTCCTGTATTTCTTTAAGTGAGTTATTGAATTCCTTCTTTATGTCCTCTACCATCATCATGAGATATGCTTTTAAATCCAGGTCTACCTTTTCAGGTGTGTTAGGGTGTCCTGGATTGGGCGAAGTGGGCGTTCTGGGTTCTGATGATGGTGAGTGGTCCTGGCTTCTGTTAGTAGGATTCTTACGTTTACCTTTCGCCATCTGGCAATCTCTGGAGTTAGTTGTTAAAGTTGTCTTTGTTAAAAGATTGTTCCTCTGTTGATTTTGTTACCCTCTATCAGCAGGCGTGGGAGACAAGCTCTCTTCTCTGAGTTTCAGTGGTCAGAGCAGTCTCTGTAGGCAAGCTCTCCTCTCTCAGGGAAGGTGTACAGTTATCTGGTGTTTGGACCTCCTCCTGGCTGAAGGTGAAGGCCCAAAACAGGATCTTTCCCAGAAGCTGTGTTGCTTTGGCCAGGAAGGTGGCCAGTTGTCTGGAGTCGAAGATGTTGCCGCCTCAGAAGCTCTGTGGCTCTTGCCGGGAAGGTGGCTGGTTGTCTGGAGCTGAAGATGGTGCCGCCCCAGAATCTCTGTGACTCTCTCGCCCGTCCCAGAAACGGCTGGCACTCTGTATTCCACACGGTCACCCGTGCAGCCTGCCCTCCGCGGAGTCCCGGAGCCAAGAAGGCTCCCGCCGGCGCCTGTGCCACAAACCTCTCAGGCCAGGCAGACCCCCGTGCTCTCACCAGGAAGGTGGCCGGCTGTCTGGAGCTGAAGATGGCGCCGCCCAGAAGCTCTGCGACTCTCTCGCCCGTCCCAGAAACGGCTGGCACTCTGTATTCCACACGGTCACCCGTGCAGCCTGCCCTCCGCGGAGTCCCGGAGCCAAGAAGGCTCCCGCCGGCGCCTGTGCCACAAACCTCTCAGGCCAGGCAGACCCCCGTGCTCTCACCAGGAAGGTGGCCGGCTGTCTGGAGCTGAAGATGGCGCCGCCCAGAAGCTCTGCGACTCTCTCGCCCGTCCCAGAAACGGCTGGCACTCTGTATTCCACACGGTCACCCGTGCAGCCTGTCCTCCGCGGAGTCCCGGAGCCAAGAAGGCTCCCGCCGGCGCCTGTGCCACAAACCTCTCAGGCCAGGCAGACCCCCGTGCTCTCACCAGGAAGGTGGCCGGCTGTCTGGAGCTGAAGATGGCGCCGCCCAGAAGCTCTGCGACTCTCACGCCCGTCCCAGAAACGGCTGGCACTCTGTATTCCACACGGTCACCCGTGCAGCCTGCCCTCCGCGGAGTCCCGGAGCCAAGAAGGCTCCCGCCGGCGCCTGTGCCACAAACCTCTCAGGCCAGGCAGACCCCCGTGCTCTCACCAGGAAGGTGGCCGGCTGTCTGGAGCTGAAGATGGCGCCGCCCAGAAGCTCTGCGACTCTCTCGCCCGTCCCAGAAACGGCTGGCACTCTGTATTCCACACGGTCACCCGTGCAGCCTGCCCTCCGCGGAGTCCCAGAGCCAAGAAGGCTCCCGCCGGCGCCTGTGCCACAAACCTCTCCCTGTTTGAACTTTTTAACAGTATCCTATCAGCCCATGAAATGACCAGTAGCTAGCTTGCAACAATTGGAGCATCTACACATGGAGCTATTGATGTTTATTTCTTTCCTTGACTTGTAATAGGAGTACTGTCAAGAGCAGACATGTGTAATAATTAAAGATCTATTTATAATTAAATGATTTTAAATGCCTATTCTATGACTCTCTAACACTTTTGAAGACTGTCAATATCTAGAATAACAGAATTGTCAAACATTAATATTTTAGCTATTTACTGTATAAATAAATTGAAAACACTTTAATTTTCTTAAATAAATAAGAATCTAATGGGACCATGAATTTCTTTATTTGACTATTAACTTGCATTACTTAATATCCTAAACCATTTGTGATAGCAGCTATTAAAAAACCTGGTCTAAGACTTGCATTATTAAATAAGTTGCAAAACCATAACTATATACCTATATAAGATTAACAAAATTAATTTTAAATTTCGCATTCATATATAAAAATTTATACCAATGAAAACTTGAACATGTACCTATTCACAAAATTCTGTACCAATGTAAGCAAATATATCTTCAATTCTACATCAAAATATAAAGATTTCTACCAATGTATAATCATAGCTATAAAATATTTTATTTAAGAGTAAATTAAAGAATCCATCCCTCTTATCTAATTTATGTGTTACTTTATTCCTCTTTTTTCCCTTTCAAACCCCTTCCCTTCCCTTTACCTAAAATGGGAGGATAGAGAATAGGAAAGAAAAGATAGATATTCCTGAGTCTAAGCTCTCTATTTAGTTGCCTCTCTGTGCAAAATTACAACCATTTCCAAATTATCCCATAAAATGACAAAAATGTCTGTAGTCAATAATATTTCCAAAACCAGAAAACCCAACTAAAGGGATTATGGCAATGAATTTCTATGACTGATTCCTGCTCAATTTGGGAGAATAATTTCTTTTTGTTTGTGTGTTTGCTTGTTTGTTTGTTTTGTTTTGTTTAAGGGGTGGGAAGAGACAACAAAATTACAAAAAAAAATTGTTAGACTTTAAAAAGCTAGGTGTAGCATTTGTTGTTCAGTCTCTGTCTGCTGAGAAAGTTCAGGATTTAACTGAGGTCCTGACTGGAGCCATATGAATGGCTGGATGAATTGAGATCATTGGGCATTAAAAACCATCGAGAAAGCTGTTCTGGAAGCAGTTCTCTGGAAATAGCTTCAGGTGAGGTAGGATAAGGCAGGGACCTTGAACTGCAGGTTATTTCAGCATTACTGAGTGTAAGTATTTTCAGTACTGTATTTTTCTTGTTTTATTCTGTAATATATGAATCTTACCAACAACTTACTTTTGTAAAGATATCTGTATAGATTATGAAAAGTACAGAGTTCAGTTAAGGATGAATTGATGCTCCTTGTTTGAGCAGGTAAAAGACAACTGTCCTTTCTATAAGTTAGTTCTATCATAATTGGTCTAAGGTGGGTAGAAATTTCTTTCCAGGATTTGTTAAAATATTTTTCTGCAATATATGGTGCCTAATATGTGACAGAAACTCACTTTTAAAAAATTACTTTGAGGCTGGGCATGGTGGTGCACGCCTTTAATCCCAGCACTTGGGAGGCAGAGGCAGGTGGATTTCTGAGTTCGAGGCCAGCCTGGTCTACAGAGTGAGTTCCAGGTCAGCCAGGACTACACAGAGAAACCCTGTCTCAAAATAATAATAATAATAATAATAATAATAATACTTTGAGCTTCCTGAATGGAAAACACATGCTGACCCTTTAAGATTAGGAGGTGGAGAGAATTGGTTTCTTAACCTAGCCATGTTGTTTCTCTCTAACATCCATGGTTTCAGGACTAGTACAAACATGTTCTATGTAGAATTAGTCTCTTAACTGTGTGACTTCTCCCCAAGCCTCTTCAGTTCTGGACTAGAACAAAATTTATGCTAAATTTGTGTGCATAATTCTGGGATTCCTGACTTAAACTAACACACAGCTGTACTCCCAAGTCAGCCCAGGCACTCTGGCAATGGCTGGGGATTCAGACATGAGGCTTTCTCAAATGCTTCTAAGCTACAGGGGAGAGCTTAAGACATGGATGCTAGGAACCCCTGCTGAGAAGTGAGGTAGCCCATGCAGAGAGTAGTCATAAGCAATTAAGAATAGAAAAATTCATGGAAATTTAAGATATAGTATGCACCTCTCAATGAAAACCTAAAATAAGACCATGTCTCTCACAACTCCACATAGTACATGCATTTTTATATTTAACAAAAACAGTTTAATAAGAGGAATCTACCTTTCTAAATAAAGCAGAGAGGATAGTTGATGATATAGTTTCCCAATTAAATAGGGCACAGTCATTAAAATATACACATTGCAGTCATATATTCTAATGCAAAATGATTTCAGAAGCATGCTGAGTAACAGGTACAATGCACATCCACAAAATATGCCTTACACTTTATATTATTATAAACAACACAATGATCAGAAAAAAATAAAACTATGTGAAAGGACTCTATCCTGCTCCATTTTAACAAGTGTGGCCTTTTCCTTCTCTCCATTCCCTCTCCCATGCTAAAAACAATGGACTATATTCCTAAGGCTAGTCATCAAAGTTATTCTCTTCCTTGGCCTCTTCCTCCTCCTGAAGCTAACTACCAATCTCAACATATCAACATATTATAATCCAGCAATCAAAAGCCCACTTTGATTCACGTACTGAGCATGCACACTTAAAATGAAACACAATTAAGACTCAAGTTCCCTTATTCGGTGATGTGCTCTTTTAACAGAAAATGTTTAGAAGAAAGAAATCAAAAGTAATGCCTTAATAAAGTTTTATTGATTGACTAATAGAAGAAAGACGTCTTAAGAAAAGAAACAATTGAAAACCATCCCTCAGTGGAAATATCCTAGAGTAAGCATATAGAAAGAACCAGTTAAAAGAAAAAAGTATAACAGAATGGAAGTAGGAAACCAGAGAATAGCAGAAGCAGATAGATACATTTTTGTGGGGTTTCATGCCAACAGTAGAATATATTATCCACCATATTCTGCTTGCTTTCCATGTTACTGTTTGATTCTATCTACCTAGAAAGAAGAACACTTAGAAAAACAAAATCGTCCTTGAACTTGCAATAGGCAAGTAAGTTTAGTGAATTTTTATGGTGTTGTAGATTGCTATGGATGAGCGTGATGATCATGAGAGCACTGATACACAGGCATATAAAGTTGTCTGACTTATTGACTGGAGTTTAATTTTTTCTCTTCAGTTAGAGTAATACATGATAAAATTTTATATATATGTAAACTAATTTTTTCAAAGTAAAGCATGTTGAGCTTTTTGCAGGAATATGTATACAAATAAAGATAATAACATTAAGTGAATTTAGCAGGTCTTATAAAAACAAATATTATATGTTCTTTCTTTCAGTAGTTGTTTCTAGATCATGTGTATATGTAAGTAAAGTAAAAAATGAAACTGTCTACAGTAACAAAAGAAGTGGAAAGAAGTGAGAATGGGGCAGAAGGGTATCAGTGAACAGGAATAACATACAACATTTGTTTGTATAAACATATTTTTATAAAACACAATATGTACAATGAAATTTTTGAATATTTGTAATGAAAATATACACACATATTGAATAAATGTTCCTGTTTGTATAAGTACTTGAGCTTATTATGATTTTTGTGTTCATGAGATGGAAAAACTGATTTTTTTTTTACTTTTCCTCTATAAGCTTTAGAAAGAATGCCATTTTAAATTATGTTGTCTGTATTCATAATTTCTTCTTTAATATTATTGATCAAGTGACTTCTAACCAGCTATGCTATGGTGTCAGATGCAACCACCTGTGGCCACAATAACTGGGTTCCCGAGCAGGAGGCCCATCCCCTGCCACACCAGGCTTCTTGATGCTTTGTTGATAAGTTGTTAGCACTAGTCTGTCAGAGCTATTAGCATTTGGTCACCAAGTCCACAGGTTGTAGGCTATCTCAGGAGTATCTCAGGAAGACAGGTTCAGTCTCTCAGCGGTAGTGGCATCTTGGAGAAGAACAGCCGCTGGTGACAGAAAAATAGAACCATCCATGTCAGAAGGCTCCACCACAAGTGGTCTTATTCACAGTGGCAGCAAGGTCTGAGGCAGCCTACTCAAGGCTGGGGGAGGCTATAGTCAGAGACTGAACCATTCTTCAGGGCTCCTCAGGCATAGACCCCTAGTGATTAACTGTGACCAATGACATAGATAAACCAATATGTTTATTGTTTATTGTGCAAATCTTGCAGATAAACCAATAGATGGTAAATACTGGTATTCAACTTCATTGTTTCAAGACATCCCCAGAAAACTACTCCTACACACTTGCCCTTTATTCCTGTGAGGTGTATCCATTAAAGATGGGCAAATGAGCTAAGGAGGTAAGCTTTGTCCTGAATCTTAGTGGCCCCACCCAGTATGCTCATTTCCCACTCAAATACAGAGGAATAGGAAAGCTAGTCTTGTCTCAATTTTATTCCTCTTAATTCTACTCAGGATCATCAGATATTAGTTTCTTTACCATGGCCTCCCATCAGCAACTATCTGAGAAACTTCTACATTTTCAGTATATGACTCTGCCTCTACCATGAATCCCTTTATCTTGAAAGATTCCAGTTTCTTATACTGAACATGACTGGATTTCCCAGCTCTTTAATTTGCAGACTATATTGACAGGACTACTCAGCTTCAGAGTAGGTCAGCCTGTTTAAAATTATGTATGTGGGGGTGTTGGTGGTGGTGTATAATTATTTTACATTAGTTCTCTTTATTGGAAAAATTTTGATTAAAACAAGGCATGATACTACTGTAATATAGTTAATCATAAAGAATCTGATTGTTCGAATAAGAATGGATCCCATAAGCTCATGACTAAGTACTACTTGAAAGAATTAAGAGGTATTGCATTATTGGAGGAAGTATGCTACAGGGGGTCAGATTTGGGGTTTGCAAAAGCTCAAGAAAGACTCTTCCTGTTGTCTTGGGAATCAGATGTAGAATTCTCAGATCCTTCTCTAGCATGATGTCCTCATAATTTGGGCTGCCATCCTCCCTGCCATGATGCTAATGGACTAAACCTCTGAAACTATAAGCAAGCGCCAAATAATTGCTATCTTTTCTAAGAGTTGCTGTGGTCATGGAATTTCATTGAAGCAATAGAAATTGTAACTAATACAGATGGGTAAACCATAATTAAGTCAGATCCAGGACTAAAGGTTGGAACACAGCACTATAGACAAAAGAGAATGGCAGGCACAGTTTTAGAAAAGAATGGCTATTTTTAAGAGATGGTTCTCTGATATACAACTACACTACACTGTTTGTTGTGAACCTTCTCCACTTTTCTATTTTCTGTCCTTTCCCTGCTTCTGCTAATAGACTTGTTTCTCTGAGAAAATTAAGCTGGTAAATTTTAAGAAATTTTTAAAAAATATCTCACCCATAAGTTTAGGAATATGCCTGGATTGGCCTTGAGAACACAGTGTTGTCCTAGGAAAGCCTGACACCAGTGGAGCATCTATGGGGTCTGTTAACAACATGGACAAGAAAACTGTAATTTTTTTTCACTGCAAAGTCATCCTTCTTGCTACTATCAATAGCAGTGAGTGCATCATTGTACAAGTGTTTTCTTTTCTGCAGAGTAATTTTAATTCTTTATTTGATTCAGCCCTTTCAACTACCTTATTATGTAGTCATTATGTTTTCTATTCATCAAATGACAAAGACAAAAGAAAACCTATACAACTAAGGAGCCAACAAGTTTATTTTGGTCTGTTTGTGTGGAACTGCAAGACACTAGGCTAAGTGAAATAAGCAAGACAAAGAAACACAATTTCCATCTCATCCCTCTCATGTAACAGAAATAGACAGTTTTCTCTCAATATAGAATATCAACAGTTAGAAGGTAGAGGAAGTGGCATAAATAAAGGACGTTTGAATTTTATTAATACATGTTCAATGCATGTATTGAAATATCACATTGAGTTTTGTTAGTTTATATAAGTAACATATAGTATCTAAAATTAGAGTGAAATAATCTTTGTTTATTTGCAGAAATAGGACCTCATGTAGCCCAAGCTAGCCTTGAAATCGTCTTGTCACCACAAATGATCTTGAACTTTCTTTCCTGCCTTTATCTCACAGTGAGTCATCATGCCCAGAGATGTATTCATACCGTGCTATCACTACATTTGCAATCCTATGTTCAATACCTATGAAATCCTCGCTTTTCATGTTTTTGCAAGTATATTTTGCAGTATTATCATTCCTAAATTTGAACCTCAACTTAATTTTTGATTGTACAATTCTTGAAGACTTTTTAAAATATTAGTTTACTGGACAAAATGAGTTGAAAGTCTGTGCTGTACAGCAGTTTTCTACCATTTCCTAGAGAGGAGTATGTGAAGACTGAGGAAGTAAACAATTCACAAGTCTTTGGAAAGCTATGAATCCTAAAGGATCCACAAGGTCCCTCCAAAGTTTTATAAGGTATGGCAATTATTGAGGAGACAAAACAATGAGAAGATCTATCTTCAGATTATTCAAGAGATACCAGGGATGCATGTTACCAGTGATGATGAGTCATCACTCAAGTAGCATGGGGCTTTGCTTGGAAACTGTTTTAAATCATCCATTCCTCTACAAACAACTCTTTGGCTTAGGAAGCTAGATCAGAAGAGTTCATGTCTTTGATGTCATCTATGACCCATGTAAGGTGCATAGATATTTATTCACATATCCCCAGGAGAACAGCAGTCTGAAAATACATACTAGCAACATGGGTGCCACAATTAAAATCTATATTCTATGAGGAGAAAAACAAAAGCCTTTTCTTCTGAAGCAGACATTGGGACACAATACAAGGTTAAGGTCTGTGGATTTGCTTGCCTGGAATGCTCATTTTGAGTCTGTGGTATAATAGAGGTCTGTATCAGTATGAACATAAATCCTAAATGACCAGCAAAGCAACCCCCACCCACAAAGAACATATATATTCAATTTTTTATCATCTTGTTCTACCCTAGGAAGTAGTTAACTCAAATAGAATCAGAATAAGTTCTATGATGAACAAATGTTTTTGAATAGAGAGCACCATCATAATTAGAAAAAAAGAAAAAAGAAAAGAAAAAAACCAAAACCAAAAAACTATAAATATTAGAAAGAAACTTTTAGGAAAAAAAAATACCCTCCTGGGGAGGGGGTGATGAACTTACTGGTTTGATGCATGCCTTTTATTTTCCTTTGCTTCTTATCTGACAGCCTGTAAACAATTTATAACTGCTTGAGCTTTGATTCAATTAGATTTGACAATATTGATGGCCTAGGAATACAGAGAAGCCTGCTTGTCACTATATACCGCTGCTGGGGCATAAAGTATAAAGATCACTAATAAAAGCTAAAAGACTTGGAGAAAAATGTCATTCCATGTCAATGGTTTCAGGACAGGTTGGAAAACACAATGATTTATTTATATGACTTTCTGCCCGTGTTCACAATGATAGCATGGAGTGATAGAAGATAAAAGAAATGGAAAGAAGGAAAGATGAGAGGAGACAAGAGAAGAAAAGAGGAGATGGATAAAGAAAAAGGGCTAGACAGAAAGGGGAAAAGATGAAGGCATGGAGAAAGGAGACACTGGGAACCCATAAAAACATGGAGAGAATATGTTACTAAGTTTGTTAAATATGTTCTTTGTATAGTATACTTCAGGCTTTATGTCACTTCTTTAAAACTAAAAGCTATTTAGAAGCAGGAACCAATGTAGCCTAAGATATCATTATACTTATGTAGCTGACAAAACCTTGATCTTCTGATCCTTCAACCTCCACGTGTGCCAGTGGAAATTAAATCATGGACCTCAAACACTATAGCAATACACTTTAAACAAGCTCTATTTCCAATCTTCCATTTGTGACAGGAAGCATATTTTCCTGTTTAATGTCTTATCTACTTATGATACAATATAATGGGGTATAGTCTAAACATTGGCCAATGACCTAACTTTCTTTGGGAGGAGAAGGAACTGAAGACTGTAGGACAAAAATGAACAAAGTTAAAAAAGAATGGCATCACACACACGCACACACACACACACACACACACACACACACACAGACATACTACATTCCACATGTCAAGATCAAAAGACCATTCAAATTAGTGAAGATACAAGAAAATTAGAGAGCCAATTTCCCCAAAGTCTTACAAACTCCAAATTTTGGATTTATCTCAAGTATAATGTAGGCTACCAGGTCAGATTTGAGGATTTAATTTTCAACAAAGAATTTCTAGTGAATGCACAGAGATAAAATTAATGATATCAATATTTGAGTAATCAGTAGTTATCTGACAGCAGATATCCAGGTTTTATTTATGCTTTAGTTGGAGAAGTCATTCTGTGTATTATATCAATCTTACAAAAAGTTTTTAACAAACTCTCTGTACTTGCAAATAATCCCAGAAGATATTAATGCGTTTTTATCAGGTTAACTTAGGAATAGATAGTAGATGAAAAATTAGAATGGCATTTGATATAAATATGAACATATAATATAAAAAGTAAACTGCAAAGTTATCATTTACAATAAAACAAACTAAACTAAACTAAACTAAAATAAAATAAATGGATTGTTAACATTTTCCTCCGTAGGGACTGATTGAAAGATTGGGATATAAAATCCATAAATCTGAGTTTACTATAGGAATGCTTTAGTGAAATTTGACTTAAGCATACTTTAAAAGCTAACTTAAGATTATGAACTGATCCGGGCGGTGGTGGCACACGCCTTTAATCCCAGCACTTGGGAGGCAGAGACAGGCGGATTTCTGAATTCGAGGCCAGCCTGGTCTACAAAGTGAGTTCCAGGACAGCCAAGACTATACAGAGAAACCCTGTCTCGAAAAACCAAAAAAAAAAAAAAAAAAAAAAAAAAAAGATTATAAACTGAAGAATGAACAGATTAAGTGAATTGAATACTATATTCCTGAGACATTTAAGCTTCTCTGCCCTAATATCTTATTTGAACAATTGTAAATCAAAAGATGCATTTTGACTCCCTTTCAGAAGACTCAATGTATCAATCCTGGGTAGGAGTGACAGAACCAGGAAGGAGTGAGGTAGAAATGTGAGCACAAGTTGAGGCCCAGGTCCTAGCTTGGCCTCTCCTCTTTGCCTCTGACCAACTGCCAGTAATGACAGTTTATGAATTCAGAAGAGATTTATCTGATGTGGGACTTAATTTAGTGATATCATACGTATATATATTTACAGTGCCTTGAGTTCAACACCTAGTAAAGAAATTTCAATGTGGACAGGCAGAGAGAGAGAGACAGAGAGAGAGAGAGAGAGAGAGAGAGAGAGAGAGAGAGAGAGAGAGAGAGAATATCTGATCACTGTTGTTTCACTGTTGTTTAGTATGGTTCAGAAAATTATCTATGACAACCAAATGTTTGTTTTGAATTTATGGAGCATATAGTAAACCCAAGGTAAAGATAAATAATAAATGATATATAGATGACAGATAGATAAATAGATAGAGATGATAGAGATAGATAGATAGATAGATAGATAGATAGATAGATAGATAGATAGGTAGATAGATAGATTAGAAATGGATGAATCCATAGACAGCAAACAATTTCAAATTTGGTGAATGAAACACCCACCAGAAATCAATGGATAAACCCCCCTGAGGATGTTAACTGGAGTTCATGATAGAGAGAGTTTTAGGACAACAACAAAGTTCCTTGTCCAATGAGACTTCCAACTTGAAAAATATTTAGCAATAGATGGAGGTGACATCACAAAACTGGTTACTTACAACATCCAGCAGAAACTTTCCTCAGAAGTTGCAGTCATCAGCTGGCGTTCCCAAATGAGTTTCTCACTATAGTTGAGTATCTGATGGATGATCTCCCACTTCCCCTTTCTCCCTTTGTATCATGGGGTACAGTAGCACCTTCTAATAGAAATAGAACCTCTTCTGAGTGTTTTCAAGGACATAATGGATCATCCATCTTTCAAGATATTTTGTTTTAGTCTTTCCCTGTCACAGAGATGGGGTGAAAGGGGCAGATGATCCCCATAAAAATGGCCTTAGTGTACAGTTAGAGAAAATGTACTTGGATTTGAAATTAGGGAAAGGTAGAAATGACACTTCAAGTGCCAGATTTTTGGAGAGCTCAATCGTCACAGGACAGTTTCCCAGTTTAATGGATATTAAATTTTTGAACTAATCCTCTCAGAAAATGTCACCACAGGCAAACTCTGAGCAATGACCTCTACATTTCTAGGTGTTTCTCAATCCATTCAAGTTGACAATATCCATTATCACAAATATTGTTTCTACTTGAGTGACAAGAAGACTTCAGAACTCCCCATAAATTAGTTGACTGACATTTCAAATAGCCATGCTTTCAAATGCTTTTCTTAATAGGTGTTATGTCATTTTTCCCTTCACTTTGGATATTGGAAAGGTCATGGCTATAGTTTTGATTCTGCATTGATATACAATGCTGAGAACTTTCTCTGATTCCATTTTAGTATTGCCATTCTGTTTGTCACTAGTATTATATCTTCTTTAAATTACTTACATATATATAGATATACACAGCATATACTCAAATTATTAGTAGTTATGCAACTATCTATGTATTTTTAAGAAGATTCCATTTGTCTTACAGTAATAAATAAGAACATAAGCACATTTAAACATATTCCATATGACATATGAAGACTACATTAAAATGAAAGCAAAGAGTATAAGGAACGTTGCATTGAAATGAGCTCTTTTTGCATTGCTTGGATCAGACAATCAGCAGGAAAGGGGGAGGAACAAATAATTGTATTGAATAATATTGAGTTAAAACTTAAATATTTCTGTTGCTTTAGTTTCGCCGAGTCAGTCTTACTTATATAATGGATGCTCACTGACTCAAGTAACTCAGTAGCAAGAAAATATCCCCTTTTAGGCAAAGAATGTAGATAGACATTCCTGAAATGAAGACATTCCAGTAACTAATGTATACTTGGAAAGATGCTAAATATAAGGGAAATTCAACTGTAAACCAGTTAAATTAACCCCTTATGCCTGTTAGGATAGTTGTTATCAAAAAGATAAAAGACTGAACCAGAAAAAGTGGCTAGTGAACTCCAACAAACATAACTGCTCAAGTCTTTAGAATTTGTTGCCTATATACATTTGCTCATGTGCAGACAAAAGAATTCAGTGACAGGTGAGGGAGACCCTACCAGGTAAACTTCTCTACTGCCACATGACTCATGAATGAGACTATGCCTCAAATTCCAGTATCCTCAGCTTCTCGGGTGCAATCTAAAACAGTCAGAAGGATAGAGACCTTCCTGATACACCAGCAAGTTGCTGTTATTCAAGTCTACAACCTTGTTTTGTGAAGTCCTAGTAGTTTAGATTTCAAGAAGGCTGCTAGAAGTTCAGACCACAACATCCAGAAGGCCTAAGCATAAAGAGAAATCAAAGAACAAAGCACCCACCCAACAAAGACAAACTTAGAACGTATCACTTAGAAATATAATTATCCTAAACTCAGATGCCTAAATTCCAGTATGAGAACATAATAAGCAACAATGTGGGCAGTATGATATCACCAGAGGCCACCTATTTTATGACAAGAAGACCTGAATAATCCCATGCGACTAAAAGACAAGAAAACGACCTTAACACCAACTTTATGGAGATTATAGGGCCCTCTAAAATGAAATGAATAAATTCCCTTAAAGAAATTAAGGAAAATCAAACAAAAAATCTAACGAAATCATTAAATATCATAAAGAGTGCCAAGAAAACACAAACTGATAGTAAACCTTTCAGATTTGAAAACTAAAATATACTAAATAAAGAAAACAAACACTAAGGGGATTCTGGAAATGGAAAATCTAGGTAAATGATCAGGAATAACAGACGGAATCAGACAGTCATCACCAAGAGAATAAAAAAGTAAGAAAAATGAGTCTCAGAGTTAGAAAATATGATAGAAGATTCAATGATTCACTGAACAAAGGAAATGTTCAAACTAAAAAGTTTGTGACACAAAATATCCAGGTAATCTGAGACATGATGGAAAGGCTTAATCTAAGAATAGAAGAAGACACCTAGTTCATAGGCCAAGGTTTACTTCACTTTATGTAATTTCTTCCAGTATCACAATGTTTTCGCAAATGAGTGTTATAAATAACAATAGTTATGATAATGATAATCTCATAAGTAGCATTTCACTGTGTGTTTCACTTTCCCTTTGCCAAATGAAATGTTGATGGACATATGAATAGCTTCTTTATATTGGCTACCAGAAATAACAGTTTAATAGGTGTTGACATGCAGTAGACATTAAACATGCTAATTTCCTTTACTGTATATTTAGAAAAATTCTGTATCATCCAGCGACTTTCTCTTTTCCACACTCTTGAAAGAAAAATCATAGGAGAAAATTTATCTTAAAAAAACCCTAAAATAGTGCAGGAAGCTTACAAATACCAATAGAATGAACCAAATAAGAAAATCCTCAGACAACAAAACACCAAATGTACAGAACAAAGACAGAATTTTTAAAGCAGGAAGAAAGACAGGACAAGTAATATATAAAGGCAGAATCATCAAAATTGCACCGAACTTATTGATACTTTATAAGCTAGAAGGGCTTGGGCAGATATTTTAAAGTCTCTATGAAATAACAGATACCATCTCAGACTACTATACCCAGCTAAACTTTATATCGTCCATACATTGTGAAAAGAAAAGATTTTTTGAAAAAACAAGATTTAAATAATAGTTTTAATTAATCCCATCCTACAGAGGATAACAGGAGGTAAATTCCACCAAAAGAAGAGTAACAACACCCAAGAAACACACAAGAAATAAATAATTCTACACAGGCAAAATCAAATGCAGAGGAACACACACACATGAGACACAGAGAGAGAGAGAGAGAGAGAGAGAGAGAGAGAGAGAGAGAGAGAGAGAGAGAGAGAGAGATTTATTTACATATAGTAACACCACAAATTTAAAAATAACAGGAATCAGATATCATTGGAAATTACTATCTCTCCAATGGACTCAGTTCCACAATAAAAAGACACAGGCTAACAGAGATGATGCCAAATCCATCATTCTTCTACATATAAGAAACATATGTCACCAGCAATGATAGCTATTACATCGGAGAAAAGGGCTGAAAAAATGATTTTCAAGCAAATGGACCCAAGAAAAAAGCTGGAGTACTGATTGAATATATATAATAGAATAGACTTTTAACAGAAAGTATTAAAAAAGATGAGGAAGCACACTTCATACTTAGGAAAGAAAAGAAATCTGCTGAGATGACATGTCATTTCTGACAGGGTATGACAACACACACCTATACACACACCTATAATGCTAGCATTCAGGTGATGTTAGTCAGAGAATACTTCGTTCTATCTTAGGCTAGGGTCTGTCTATGGTATAAATGCAAGGACAACCACATTCATAAAAGGAGCTTAAAGTACTATGAGATTAAGTTTAGCCTGGTCTACATATTGAGTTCCCAGACCACTAAAAAAAAATTAAGAAATTTAAATTATGTATATTCTGTTTGTGTGCAACATAAAACCATACCAGGAAGCTTGGTATGGTAGAAGAGTTTAAGATCTGGAAACTTGGTGGGCACACACCTGAGGCTTAGGCTACTCCCAGATTCCTGCCAGACTCCTGACTTGGAATGCAGGCCATGTTCCTCAAACAAAAGAACCATGTTCTATGGTCACATGGGCCCATAACAGAGTTTTCTAGCCCAAATATATTGTTTCAGTTAAAAAATTATGGGTTGATTAGACATTACCATAACCACTATAAATACAATCATTGCCAATCAAAACAACGAGTTGTTATTGTAATGATTTCAATTTGGCTGAAGGATTCATTATGGTGTGTCATTGGGAGAAGCGGTCTCCAGAGAAGACTGTCTCCTGTAATGGTTTGTCAGTATCTTTGTATCAGCTACAGCTCACTTCTTTTTCAAAGGAGAAAAGAATGGCTGAAAATACTTGCTACACATGGAATCATACCCCTTGTCAAAAAAATTCCTACTACTTAAGAGACAGTTTGATCAAAGAATTACACTTGGTTGATTGTTTTTTACATAGCAGTTTCAGTAAGTTATATTCATTTAAAGTAGCCTTTTCATTTATATTCTGTTTATTTAGTAAAGTTGGAAAAATAAAGAAAGCTCTTATCTCAAATATGGGTTAACACAATATTGGTTCCTTACATAGAAAAAACAAAGGGATATTCACGTTCTAAATTAAAAGATAATATTAACATATGTTTGTGACAAAAATTAAAAGAAATTCATATATGAATAAACTTCTTTTTTTTAGATGATACATTTTATTTTTATTTATTTATTTTTATTTATTACATATTTTCCTCAATGACATTTCCAATGCTATCCCAAAAGTCCCCCGTACCCCCCCACACTTCCATACCCACCCATAAACTTCTTATAAGTAAGATCATGTAGACTCAAATTCATTGCAAGTGTTTCTGCATACATAAGTTATTTCAATGACAAATTACCTGTCTGCAAACTACAGATGTTTCAAAACTGTACATGGAAGGCAGTATAATTTAAACATTTATTATTCAGTGTCTAAGTTATCAATGAAATATGCTGATATTATTTATAGCTGGTAAATTAGAATTTCAGAAGATTATGTTTATATCTCATAGTATGTAAATGCTATATAAATGTGGTGTGATAAAATAATAAGACAATACATAATGAATTTAGATATAATAATCTTCTTTTCTCCCACCCCTGCCTCCATTTTTCAAAGTCAACCCCACCTTGAGTCATCACCATCTCTCCTTCAAACTTCATGTATAACATTATCACAAACCCTTTCCTGTCAGCCTCTTTTCCCCTTCTCACTGTCCTATTTCAAGTGTTTTCTGGCTTCTATCCACAGCACCAACCAATTATCCATACATTTTGATATTTAGAAACTAAGTTCCTATGTGAGACAGAATATGACATGAGCAATTTGGCTCTCTGTACCTTGGTTAGCACACTTAGTATTATGTATTCCAGTATTATCATTCCTACATTTTAAAACAATTTTATTTTTGTTTATGGTTGAGTAAAAATCCACTGTATATGTGTAACACATTTTCATTATCTCTGTTAATAGATATCTAGCTCCTTGCCATTGTGAACGATGCAACAGTAAATGTGGATGAGAGAGTAAGCCTAAATTAGGATGCATAGTCCATTGAATATAAAACCAAGAGCAGAACTAAAACACTTATTATAAAGATAAATGACAAAAGTTAAAGAAATGTAATCTATATGATTATGGAAAATATATACAATGAAGACATTATTTGTAAAGGAGCATTGCAAACTCCATTAAATTTACATTTTCAATGTAGAGATTATTTTTTAAAAAATAACACTTTCCTATTTTGGATCATTTAGCAAATTTACTGTAAAAATAACTAACTCAGAATGTATGTTTAGGATATTTATCAATTAACCAATTATTTTATTTATTATGTAAATATACAGAAATCAACAATTGCTGGGAACTTATCATAGTTCATTGTCATAGTTCATTACTCTTGAGTAATACTGTCTCATATCATGCTTTATTTGTACAAGGAACACACAGTAAATTCTAGTAATTCCAGTTTCTCAGAAATCTAAGGGAATTACAAAAGATATTTCCAAGTAATCCATATACTCACATGTGGTAAAGTGCGTGATTTTTTTTAACTTCTTCCACTCCAAACTAACCCTAAAGCCTTGTTTCCACATTTTAGACTGTCATGGAATAAGAGCTGTATTCTTGTAATTATAATGAAACATTTATTTCCATGTTTTAAGGCAACAGTGATGTAAACATTAGTACCAATCATTTTCACTTTATCTATTATTCTCATCAGAAGTTTAATGGTCTTATGATAATTGCTACCTACAACCATGTCCAATAATTATTACCCCCAGGCTTGATGCATGATAACGAGTGAGGTCTCAAGCTTTCCATAGAAATGTTTAGAAAACAAAAGGTGGGGAGAGAGTTCCTCTTCAGTTCAGGTTCTAAAAATGGTCCCATAAAAGATGAAGCAGGAATCACTGTCTTGACTGAAGCCAAGCTAACAATTTTCTTTGTCTGACTATTTCTGGAGAACATGCAATAGGTGACAACTCTATATCAGACAGTCCAGAACAAGGCCACTGCTTGGTTTTCTGTGCTGTAGAAGACTATCATAACTAATTTATTCTTAAATTTTATAATATTTATTGTGTATGTATGTGTGTGAAAACATGTATGTGGACATGCGTGTATGCACATGCCATGTCACAGATGTGGAGATCAGGAGACAATGTATGGAGTCAGTTTATTTTTCTACCATGTATAGTCTCAGGGATCAAATTCATGTCATCATGCTAGGTGACAAGTATATTTATTAATTGAACCGCTTTGCTACCTCAACTATATTTATTATCATTTTTCCATCTCAGCATCTTGAATACCAAGATAATTTAATCTTTTGATATTTGATTTTCTTTAACATAATTTCTTTTAACATAAATGAGGTGGAGTTATTTTTAAAAATGTAAATAGAAAAATAGAAATGTTCCCAGCATCTTTTATATATAACACCTGTTTAATCATGTTTATTTTCAAATGCTTTCTAATACCTCTAGCTTTCATAGTGTAATTTGGGAAATATCTTCACAGGTTCTTGTGTTTGAAAACTGGTCTTCAACTGGTAGAGCTGTTTAAAAGAGATATAGATCCTTCAGGAGGTAGAACTTTGCTAGTGCAAGTGGACCTGAAATGGTGCACCTTCAGATTTTATACTCACCTGCTACATCTTTACTCATTAATTCCTACACACAGATACAATTTGACCAGGAGTCTATTTTAATCCTGCCATCAGGCATTCTTACCAGGACAGATATTGCCTGGAACATGTATCTTGAAACAAACTCTTCTTTGAAGATGTTTTGTTTCAGGTACTTTGGAAACTTGAGGTTTTGCCATCATGACTGTTTTAGGCAATATTGGGAATCAATGCATAGGGCCTCATGTAACAAGGACAGTCCTAAATGAAAATTTAAAGTGCTAAAAATGACTGGGCGTGGTGGCATACACCTTTAATCCTAGCACTTGGGAGGCAGAGGCAGGCGGATTTCTGAGTTCGAGGCCAGCCTGGTCTACAAAGTGAGTTCCAGGACAGCCAGAGCTATACAGAGAAACCCTGTCTCGAAAAACAAAAAACAAAAAACAAAAAAAAAAAAAAAAAAAAAAAAGCTAAAAGTAAAACAGTAAAAATGAGTGGGTGGGGTCTGGAGAGATGGTTCAGTGTTTAAGAGCATTTGTTTTTGCAGAGATCAGAGGTTGGGTTTCTATAACCTGATGGCAGATCATTTGTAAACTTGGTTACAGGGTATCTAACACCTTCTTCTGACTTCCATGGGTAATAATGAGTTACACAGATATACATGCAGGCAAAACACTTATAAAATAAACAAACTTAAATTGTTTTTACCCAAATTACACATTTTCTGCCATTCAGATTTATACTCTTTGTGTATAGTTTTATTATTTGCATGTCAACAGACTGTCTTT